>NW_025776615.1:0-138553 GCF_021130785.1 Homalodisca vitripennis | reverse complement strand
TTTTGACATCAATTTTGCGAACACCCAGTAAATTTCCAACATATTTATCTATTATTATACATATGGATAAGAATGGGTAATGAATGAAAAGACTAATGAGACATTTAGTTGACTGGGTCTTTTGACTACTTGACCTGGTCAACAAAACCACTGGCCTATTTGCCAGATTACAAATTATTTTATTTTAAGTTTACCTTTTAACTTAACTAATACAATTAAAAATATTTGATAGTGTTATGAAAATGATGTATAGTATTTCCTTATAGACCAATAGACAAAATATTATTAAATAACTCGTAATTATTATCATCTTTGTTGTGTGTATACAATATAACATTGTTGACCACAACTATTGAAAAAATAAATAAATAATTTTAAAGATAATTGAATGTAATTTTTTATCTTCACAATAGTAGAGTATAGTTATGAAGATTTCCGCTCAATTATTGTACTTAGTGGGACCTCAGTAATGTATTATTTCTAGAATAAAAGTAATTAAATTATATTAATTATATATCCTTAATATCAAGTAATGGTGAAATCCTTACAATTCTCAGCATAAGATAGCAGGGAACACTAGAGCGGAAGTAGAATTGTGCAAGATTATGGTCCTTTCAAGCAGCAGAGCGCCTATACCTAAGTGCAAGGTAGATTGGATTTTAATCTCAGCCACTTTAATATGCATAGCCTGCACAGTTACGACGAGTATCCTTTAATTCGTTTATAACGAGATTCAAGTTTTATACTATGTCAGAATTTTATTATACTCCTAATAGTTTATGATGTCACAGGCCATTTATTCATTGTATTTGCTTATTGTACTACATTTTCTAAACGAGCAGCACAGTGGCAGTGAAGAAGATTGTATTGACAAACGACATCTACTTATGCCTTCGTCAACACCGACTGCTGCCACACCCATCTAGTATCACGTGACCACCGCTGCAATCTTCAATTGTGAGATGATCTCTGTCAAATTTGGGATAAGTGTTACTTGTAATTTAAAAGCTCAATGGTTCTAACTTTAATTATTTACACATTTCGTAGCAACACGTGGGAAGGGTTGATTCAATGCGAATGGCGAGTTTAGCTTCATTTCAATTCTACACACGATGAGGCAATGAGAACTCCTCTTAATTAGATTACACTTGACTTGTAGTCTAAGCATCCCCTGATATCGTAATAATGCAATTAGTTCGTTTTGAGCTTCTTTAAATACTTTTTTATCCCTCCTAATGTTTCGTTGGCTCCAGATATTATGAGTCTAGTTTGTAGCAGCGTTAGACTTTAGACGCTGCACTAACTTAAAGGTAATATTGAGTTTAAACTCAACATTCCTGACCGGTTTTTTAAATGTAGTATATGGTCATTAAACCTCTTATGATAAGCATTCGTGAGGCTTCTCTACATTATCTATATTTCCAGCCAGTTTCTGAAAAGGTTACGTGGTTAGTGATTGGGGATCGTTCTCTTTAATAAGTAATGCCCAAATATTTTTTTATATTAAAACTCTGATCTAGTAACGGGGAAACATCGTTACAATTTTTACTCTAAAATCTGATCTCAGACTGTTTAAAGAGCTCCCTACAGCAATAGCTATACGGTTAAAATCAGTTAAAAGAAAAGTTAAAACATATCTTAGTGCCTAAAGCGTTTTACTTAATATAAGCAGTGTAGTTGTGTGTCATACAGAGCTGGTACAACTTAATTATTTATTAATTTTTATTTATTATTATATTGATTAATTGATTTATTAATAATAATGATAAATTTATTAATTATTGATAGAAACCAGTAATCATAATAGGAAAATGTGAATATGATCCAATGTATTTATTTACGCAATGCTTACTACTAACAATATTGATAGAAACCGATAACGAAAAGGAATGTGTTAATCTGATTTAATATATTAATAGGTGCAAATCTTACTATTAACAACTGCTGCTACTAGAAACCGATAATGAAACGGAATATATGAATATGATTTAATGTACTTACAGGTGTAATGCGTGTTAAGTTAGTGTCATTGATAGAAAGAGTAATAACTCTTTTCATAGATTATATTTGTAAATGCAATTTAAAAAACTTTTTAGAGGATATACAATTATGATTATAGCTAGATCTGATTCGTAAAGCAGCCCCTTTTCTTACTTTACATTGAAAAGTTTTGACTTTAGTTCATCCACTATTGGAAATTCCCACTGAATTAATATTAAAGACTTTCTTCCAAGGGAATAGGTATGTTTTTTACCTATTTTTCTTTATACTGTGCGTTTTTAAAAGTGCATCAAGTGACATGGCAGGGAATGATTTCACCGTTAGGTTGGTAGCTCTGTGCTGTTGACGAACACAGCGGGACGTGTCAGTAGTTGAGTTGAGGTTGTACGCGTTTATTTATTGAAGTTCTGTTGCACGTGTGTTGTTGTTGGACACGATGGTTCTTTCAGTAGAGGAAACGCATTTTCCTCGTAGCATACACATTGCGTGAAGGTGACATATACAATGGTTTGGTGAAGCGTAAATTTTCTGAAAAATGTCCAGATTCAATTATTCCTCACCGTAAAGCAGTGCGAACACTGATAAAGGGGTGAAGGGAAGTAGGCTCCGTAAGATAGACGAACAAAATTTGCTGGATATTTCTGATTCTATCGCACAAAGTCCAACAAAATCAATTCGTAGGTTAGCACAGCAGCATGATATCGGACTTGCTACATAAAGCTGTCAGATAAGAACATAACCTATTCCCATAAAAATAAAGGTGTGTTTAAGAGCTGGAACCTTCAGATAATCGAAAGGGACTGAATTATTGTCATTAGTTTTAACGTTTTATTGACCAAAATGCCGAAGACATCCTTGACGTAAAACTTTATACAGATGAAGCGCAATTTCACTTGGGAGTTTATGTAAATTCACAAAATACTCGACTATGGTCGGCAACTAACCTTCACGCTTTATATGAACAGTCCTTACACGAAACAAAAATTGGAGTCTGGGTTGCCTTGAGTAATTGTGGGAACTAATTTCTTCTAAACACAGTCAATGGTAATCGGTATTTTTATGATATTTTAGAGCAATTCATGATTCAATGAACATAAGTGGAAATGAGTAATGGTTGGTTCCAGCAAGACGGGGCAACAGCACATACATCTAACATCTCAATGGCTTTCCTGCGCAACGTGTTTGGTGAACGAATCATTTCCTAGAATTTGTGGCCTGCAAGACTTCCTGATCCGACTCCCGATTCCCTTTTATGGGATGAGGTGAAACAAACAGTGTATCGGAACAGACCACAACACTATTGACGAACTTAAAGTCTCGATAACAGCATACATTTTAGGAGTCCTTGTTCTTCAGTTGGATAAGCTGCTGTAAAAAAATAAACGAGTGCAATGCTGTATTGATGCCAAAGGAAGCCGTTTCGAATACCTTTTGTAATTATATATTAAGATATTTTTAACAATGTAATTACGGTATTACATTAATTTTTTATTAAAAGTGCTTACTAATTTTGTATACATATTTTAATAGATGCATAGTCACAATTTCAGTGCACAGTGACTTTCCCAACGCACTATTTAGTCTTAAATTGAACAAGCACTACCATATATGATGGAATTTCAACAATTATGAATAAATAAACGGATAAAACGAAGAATTGAAAACCCAAGAGAGCGTAATAAAAGATGTAGTGCAACGGCGGTCGGGTTGCCATGTAGGTCTTGACCCTAAAATCAATAGAGCACTTCTTTGGACTAAGAATAACCTATTTATCAGGTTTCAAGTCTCTGGGACCTTTCTATATATTTTATTGCTCGGATGGGCACACGTTATTACAATAATTGATCTTACAACCCCTAAAATGGTTAATGCTTTTAAACTATGGATTATTGTATTATTTCAATTCCAAATTATATGATATGCTAGGATTGCCAATCTATCAGGGTAAAAAAATCGTTAGTATTTGAAAAAATTATGGATTTTAAACAAAAGTATTTTTGCCTACCCTTCTTGAAAAATAATAATACATTATTTCAGTATATAAATAACACTTGCTCTTGCAAACCAAAAACATTGTTGAATGCTGTACAACGATTAGCAAAATATTAATTGCGTTTAAAAAGCAAATTTTTATGTCAAGATCTGAAATTTATCACATTAAATAAAAGGCGTTAGACATTGTGCACAATATACTAATTGTCATTTTTAACTAATAGCGTATCTTCAATGAATATATAATTATAATACCATAACTTTTCTTACACCCTCAAAAACGGTTATTAGTAACTTCTGCTGAACTCCACAACTTGTAAGATATAACTCTATAATATTATAATGATTGTGGTATCATTATTAATGAGGAATCTCAAAATGTACTAAAGCTATCTCGACACACTATGTAGATCACAATCTAGTTGGTGAATTTTTAGTTTTGTGTGCTATAGAACTTCATGTCTATTGTTTCTTAGATGAGGATGCCTAATGTACGCCAGAAGTCTTCACGCTCTTTGGTGGCACCCCTAGTGTCCGGCGACGTTACTAAACCCATGGCAGTGGCCAGCAGCAACATTGAAGACAACTTAGCAGACGTGCTATTCGCGACGTCTACATGGATACGTCGGGCTGTCTTATAACGGGCTGTGAATATATATAGAACGGGTAGTATTTCTTAACGTAGTATATATATTACAAGAATTTATGAAAGCGTAATTGTAGGCACGACGGCATAATATAGTATAATATATATTAATTTGTAATAGTTTCTATAATTTTTCCAGTATAATTTTCATTACAATCTTTCATTTATGAAATAATTACTTTATTTTAATAGTAATTATATTCTAAAAATGAAATTATCGGTTAGGGATAACTGAAATAAGAAATTAAAATCCTGGAATAAAATATAGCAAAAAATCTTTTAAAAACAGGGTCTTTTGTTGTACTTTTGTTTTTTATCGCTTGTTATGGTTAAAATTAAATTATCTTTTCAAAAGTCAACTAACGGTGTTAACGTTTCTAGGGGAAAAGAACTTCTAGAAGGACTAATTATATCTTCTAATATTAAATTACACTGTGGTTTTGTTAGCTACAACGGATGTAATTAATCTATTTTTACTTTCTCTTGAATCTCGCAACAACGAAACTAGTAGTAATATGGAATATGAATTAATATTAACCGTACTGAAATTCAATGTAGAATACAATGTGCTTTATATACTGCTATTACATGATGCAGTAAGTTAATACATTTTATGTTTGGATTAATTATAAATAAATTATTAGTTCGTAGTTTTTTCAAACCAGTGTTTTACTTATATTATAGTATCTTTGCCATAATTGTTTAGAGTTTGAAGTTTTTTAGTGCGTTAAAGTCAAAATAACCACTATTAGCAGAGTATAAATTGGTTTAATACATTTTTGTAGGTTTTAAAATTGTAGCTTAAATAACCTAACCGGAAAAATTTCATAAAGAAGGAAATTCTTCAGATATATTGATATATCCAGAAGATGCGATATTTCGCACAACATTTACGTCAATAATAATATGAGTAAACCGATCGAACAGTTAGAAAAAACTCATTGTCACTAAAATATTAGAGAAGCGTTTCTTTATTTTCTTATTATATATAATGCTGTATATTGTTGTGGTTTATTATTCTTCTTTAATTTCTATTAATATATGTTGCATTAACATCAACTGTCGTTAGTTTAGATCAGATGTTTATAAAACGGTTTGTTTACGTTTCGGTGGAGCTGTTATTCAAGTATGTTATTCGGGCATATTAAAACTTACACGAAAGATTTCCCCTGCAAAACATACATACATAGCCCACAAAATCAAATAGAAACATGAACAAGGATCGACACTAGCCTCTCACCAGCTCGCCTGGGTAGCCACTGAACAGAGAAACGGCCTGTCATTAAATTGGCAGAGCGAACATGCGTGACGTTCCATGACGCGAAACGAAAGTGTTCCCCCGTGCAAAACATTCATCCGTAGCCCCCAAAAGAAGTATAGTCACTAGATTCAATAAAATAAGTGGGTTATTGCATATATTCTGATATATCAGAAGCTTTTTTACAAGTACGACAATGATAAAACACTTTTTATGATAAGAATATAATTTCATATATGTAGACAATCTTTGTTGAAACAAAGCGAGAAGTATAATAGTAACCGCGAGTCAAATTATACTGTTACCATTACCACTAAAAACTGTCACTAATACACGATTAGCGCTAACAAATAAACTATTTGGAGACTATTACAAGTTAGCTATTCCAAGAGAATACAGTTGGCGTGCATGGCCATTACTCGCTGTCTGTCTCGCACGAAGCGCGGTGAGTGTTGATGCGGCAGTGGCTTTAATATATTTGTAAACCCCTACGCATTGCAGAATCGTCATTCCGAACAATTACTAAGCACGTTTCTGGTTTTTAACTATATGTTTACTATTATAGTTAAAATATCAAAAGAAATAAACATAAAACTGATCTAGGACACATAATTATATTACGAGTGTAGCTTCAGTTTAACGCAACTTAAAATAATACTGAAAATTTGTGTCAGTGGGCGTGGGGTTGCAACCCCCAAATACCACTCCCCCCGAAATTCACCTATGACTAATAGTTATTTATTTCAACTTGTAAAATGTTATAGGTTATTATACATATTATCACAGTAATAGATTAAACCAATACAAAGAAGTGTATTAATACTTAGAGTAACTAACATTAGTACAAACTATCCATTCATGGGATTGCTTCAATCTAAATACTAAAGAAACAATTTATCTCAAAATGGATGTGTAATACCACATAGACGATTTACTAATGGTGGCTCAGAACGTATACAGCTCTGTCACTCCATCATTACTTAACGTATCAGGACTAATTATTCACCGCCAGATAAATCACTGTCTTCCTACACTGATTGGATTGACATTCAAATATTTGAATTGTGCTAAAGCCAATTAATTATCGACAAAACCGTGTGGACTAAAACCCCACTTGCCGTCATTCATAACAAACATTTAGTTAAATACTTTTATCCGAACCAATTTAAAGTATTCGCACAATTAGGATATTTCAGTATATAAAGAAATGGTCTTACTTATAGTACCGTAACAACTTTTCAATGTGTAGGTAATAGGGATGCTGTTCGTAGTAGTGGCCAAGATGCTGGTACCTGTGGTACCTTTTCTACTCCGGAATCGTATACAGGTATATCGACAGCACGGGGCTGTCTCTTGTGAACATTCTTGCCTTCGTCAACCCTTGTTGCAATACAGTCACCTATTGCTTCAAACCTGCATGTGTCGTAAAGCACTCTTAAGTATCTTCAGTTAGTACAAATGAAGAAGGTAAAACATTTTTTAAATCTTAAAGTTTAAATGTTATAATGTTGTTAGGATTTTTCCCTGCATACAAGAGACATTGAGACAAGAGACAAGAGAATTGATTATGATTACCACAATGTTAAAGAGAAGCTGCAATTATTCCACGAAAAGGAGCTAAGATGTATAAATAATTAATGTCTTGATTTTAACGTGAATTTAGAGATAAAACGCATTTTATAACGATTAATATGGAGCTTAAATTTAAAAAAGAGATCTGAAGCTTGTGAAACCTGATGGCTCAACCGTTATATTAATTAACAATATTTATAATTATTTATACACTCTGCTGGCCTTCTTTGTTTTTTTGTAATAATGTAAGGAGCGTATGCCGTTGGTGAATAAGTAAAAAAATAAATAAATATAGCTGCTTTGTTGCCCAGGTACAAATTTGGCGTTGAAACTCTTCGATGTTATTGGAACTCGCATGAATAAATGTATTGGTTGGACTACACAGTAGGAAACCTTGTGAATACAGAATGTGAGATAACACTGCTTTATATTGTTTACAATGAAGTTCATACATTATATACATACAGTATAGTAGAATCAATACTGCACGTTAACAGTACACAGTCATGCCATACGCCTCATTAATGTGATTCAACATGCATAACATTTCCTTTGTAATCACTACTAGGTTGTTACATAAATGTTTGTAATGCGAACATGTATTGATGCTTTGTGTACCGCAAACTATAATTTAGATTTTATCGTAGGCATTTTTAAATTTTTAGAGTAATACACTACAATACAGCCTTAGCAGATTAATTAACTAAAATTGATGAATATGGTTCATAAACTAGTCTAATTTGAAATAAATAATGTTGATTGATATACAGCCTGAATCTATTAAAAACTATTTATAATATGCCAATTTTTAAATTTTTTATGACTTTAAGTTATATCTTTAGGCTCAAACAATTCTTTGTTGGCTTGTGAAAATGCTCTGCCCGATCCGCTTATGAACTCTGATCCTTGGATGTAAGCGAACACGCTAACTACTCAAATATATATATACGAGATATATGTATGTATAATTTCAATAAACATTGAATCACAAAAAGTACTTGCTCCGCCGGGAGTCGAACCCGGATCTCTCACTTGCCGGGTGAATGTGCTACCATAATTTTATATATATATATATATATATATATATATATATATATATATATATATATTATATAATTATCAGTGGAATATGTAAAGGCGGAATGACTTATTTGTGATTTATTAAGATTCGTTTGGTTCTTGTCATGAAAAATCTATGATGAGATCGTAGATATTATAATGCATACTTTTAATGAATAATTTTAAAATTAAGGTAGGCCAAGATTGAAGTTTTGTAAAGAATTATGAGACTAGAACAACATATAGGCAACACATTTACTTTCATGGTTCCTTCCCGTCAAATTTGAATTTTTTCAAGATAGCTATGGTTATCAAGATGAAAAGCATTAAACTTACTAAAGTTTTCATTACATGTACACAAAAATGGCGTTCAAAACTTTAATATTATTAAATACTGGAGTGTAAAAATCCACTTAAAACGCCTGGAATGTCTCTCAGGATGACTTGAGAGTTTACGCAACATTTATTTGCATCATAGAAGCTTACTAAGAAATATGCTTTACCAAATTAAGTTATGAACTTAGAGTTTAAACGCCTACGTTACGATTTAAACTGTTGTTTTCTATAACAGTTGTTTTAGCGTATTCGTTGAACATCATGTGAGATTGGCAACAGCTGTTAAGTGCTAGTTTAATTTGGATTATGTTATTAACACAAATCCTACAATTATTTTATAATTCCTAAATATCCCAGGTAACTACTCTTCTTACATTTATCTTCTTATAAAACTTCCTAGGATATCAACGAGAATTTTATGGTTCTAGAGATTAGCGCTTAGCACCATGTTTTTTACTATTAATTTGTTTTTATGAGATTGACATTATATTCTAACATGCTTGGTTACGTCATTTTTAGTAATCATGTTAATAAAAATAAAATAAAATAAAAGAACAAGTAAGTTTAATTGGGTAAATACTGAATGGGTTTTAAAATTTAAATAAAATGTTGTTTCAAAATTATACTGCTATGTTTAAAGATTTTAACATATGATTTAAAACGCGATATGTTTTGTGGATTTATTTAAATATCACTCGAAATATTTCTACATAATATTTATGTGTACGACATGTAGGATTAATTCTAGTTGGTATGTTCACTCCTAATAATCTCAGGAGATGAGGTAATTTATTATAAAATGAGTTCACATCAGCGGGAAGCATCCTGACGAATGTCTTCTATTTTGACAGTTACATTAGCCATCTGACAGCCCGTCTGGTGTTATGGATCACCAGAGATCAGTAGCCTTCCAGGATGTTGATGTACTGAAGATTTAGAACATTGTTTAAATTGGTAGATCTAGTTGTCAAGAATCCATGTTTTTTTATTACAATTAAACTCAATTGGAAAATTTAATGTCTATCACGTCGGGAAGCTACTTCATGGTTATTACATCCCTTAGAAGAGTCAAGAAATTTTCTTGAGCCCATATACAGAGCATTAGTTGATGTGGTCCATGTGCAATTTCATATCGCTTACATTATCATAATGTGTTTTGTGATACCTTTAAACCATGCAAGGAGTTTGTAAGAAGTAGTGCTTGTCTCAAACACATTGCAATAGTTTGAATGTTATTATAACGCTTGTTTACACAAACACTATGAGACCGTCTATGACAAATATTTGTAGTGAGTCAACGCAGCTTGTAAGGATTAGAAAAACATTTCTGACAAAAAACCGAATACCCGAAGAAAGCTCTGATACAGCGGAGTTAATAAAACGCTTTATTTATGTTTGTGTTGAAACTGTAAATTACAACTGATAATGATGCTGCAATGTAAAATGTGTAAATGAGACTGCAAAAGAATTTTATCCCTTTAAACTGAGGTAAACAAATATGCTAATAATATTAATATACATTTGCTTATAAATTTACTTCTATATTGTGTTTTATTATATCAATTTAATTGTATAAGAGGACGTAGAGTTTTACAGATTTAATTCTATCAAAATGTATGTAAAGGGTAAAAAATATTATTATGTTAATTTAATATATTAAGTCCCGAAACTATCTACTTGGTCACGCATTAGTTCGCTGTGAATGATATTTTACCTGATTGTGATTGCAATTTAAATTAATCCTTTTATAAATAATCAGTTATTATTTAATTTAAACAATTCACAAATTAAATAAAACCCCAAATCTATTGGTTCTGGCAAGATAGGACTACACCACATGCTTTGCTGTATTTGTCTAAAAATTTCATTCTAGAGATATCTTGCATACAACATACAGTCAGATAGGAAAAGATTTTACAGCCTCAAGGAGACAGAAGAGAAAATCTGTCAGAATAGTGAGTGCAAGATTTCAATGAAGCTTAGTTACATGTCATGTTTCACATTCATTAAACTCTATCTTGTTGATTTAAACTGATAATGTTGCACTTTGATGAAATGTAACTAAACTCTAACAAATCAGTTCACCAAAAATCACGTGTTAAAACGTTTTAAATATGAACGAACTCAGTGTGTTTACAAATTTGTTTATTTTATGATTTTCTCATTGCCATTATGGATACCCACAATAGCAGTATAAAAGTGTTCTCCATCGTTCAACCAAATCTCATGGAATGATATTTTAATATTGGTGAAATCAATTTCCTTCACGTAGAAATGGAGATTCGTCGATAATTTAAGTCCTTAGTAGAGTTTTTTCGAGATATGGCGTGGAGATAAACATATAGACATACAGAACTTATAACAGAAAAAGTAAAGAAGGTTTATAACCTTCAATTAATCTTTAGACTGATTTCCACCTTTATCAATTTTCTAGACCAGATCTAATCACAAAACTTGTGAATTTGAAGTAAAAGTAAAACACATATTATATTTATATGCATTACAAAACGTTTTGGCAGACATTTTTTGTCTATAGCTCACGTCACTGTTGCATGGATTTTTAAGAAGATTGTTTATGTTTTTGAAGATTGATTTAATTACTAGGAATATGGTGATAAAATGTTGAAAGTTTGTACTGGTAAAGAACTTGTTAATGTAGAATAAATATGGAATTATATATTTAGATATTTGTTGATCTTTGTTGTAAATTAGTACAATAGGGATACAGCTGACTGTACACCGTGTAATATTTAATACACCAGTTCATAACAACACCAACCCCTGCATATGACGCAGATATAACGAAATTGACAGGGAATCAAATGTATACTTGATGGAACTTGACCACTCTATGCATTAATTTAAACACAGCTACAGGTAACCTCACTACCAATCCAATGCAAATTCAACAACGTAATAAAAGTATGCTAACACCTCCTGAAATGAAATGTGTATTGAAATTAGCTGTATTTAAACTTTTGTATTGGTGTATTAAAAACATAATACTGATATTGATTTAAATAATTAGCACTTTGGTTATAATACTTTTAAATAGCTTCTTTAACATATCATTTAACAATTTCCTTTGGCATATAATAAACTATAAGATGTCTAAACTTCTAATTTATTTCAACAGTATTGTGCAGTATGATGTAGGACCGAACGTTACATAGCCCAGTTACGTATCATGTGTAAGCCAAAATTTTAGTTATGTATCAATAATGTCAGACTAAAGTTTGATACATTTTGCTCCGTATTCAGTCAAAAGGCACTAATAATGCTGTAATGTAAAACGCTGCCATTTTGATATTATATTTAGGATACTAAAAACATTATTAAAAAAATGCGTATATATTGTTGACATATCGGGATTGATCTTAAAATAACTTGGGAGTTTCATTAACTGGTAGTCTTGGTATTGCATAGTACATTAAATTGTATAATTTTGCTCCTTACAATCATGTGAGATATTGAAATGGTTTGATCTAAGGTTATGAAACTAACAGAAATGTGATGATATTCGATGTGAACTTTGAGAGAGAGGTTTCAGTAAATATTTGAAGGTCCTAGTAAATCATACTGTAATATTTTCGGTTATTTTTAATAATAATTTTTGTTCCTTTCAAGTGTAAAGTAAATTCGCTATTTAAAACCACCGTCATAATTAAACACACAATTTTAACGTGTATATCAAACAGTTTTTTCATATAATTCCAATTTTATAATATGGTACACAGTGACTGCACCTGATGGAATACTGAACAAGTTAATGCAAATAATATTAACTCTATCTAGAGTTATTATTATCATCGTCTAAATAGCAATAATTTTTCCAGTAAGTGTCAATAAGTTCTATAATAAATTATAAGAGACACTGAACAGGACAATATAAGTACATTTGTAGTCAGTATCACTAAATAAAAACCATCTACATAAAGTCATCAGGATTGAATCTTATTCACTGGCATCAAAATCAATAAGATGACATCATAGCAAGAGAACCATTCTCAAGGCAGTTTCCATTAAATATCCGATAATGGAATAAAAGTGTTAATCAAAAGATTTAAATTTTAGAGTAATACAAATGTACTTAACAACCTCTAATTGATTCAAAGGAATGTAAAAAGAAATTTGCATCCTATTTGGGTCTAAGCTTTTGGTTTTATCGAGAGCCGAAACCGATTTAACTGTATCATTGGTCTGCTTACATGTTTTAACCGTACTGATAACAAATATATAATTAAAAAAACGAATTTTTAATTTGTAAAATTATGTTAACAAGATCTGATTTGTTCGTTTAAAGGTAACTATAGTAATGCATGGGTTTAGAAATGTTCAACACATTCAGGTAATACTCAGTTACGCTAGTATGTAAATGTTATAGAAATCTTCCTAATAAAATCAATCTCATGATGGAAAATACTGGATATATTTATATTGGTTCCTACGATAGTGACTTCCAGAACCAAATCTACCATAATACGTAATAATGTGTATGGGCTTATGCAACTTAAGGTTTTAACACGGCACATTTTAACTGCAGTATTTTTTATTGATTTAGACTAAAGTTGGGTCAGATACAGTATTTGCACGTAATTTAGATTCGTCCGTTAACTCGTTAACAATTTGACATTTAGCTGTAACATATTGTATCTATATTTCTTTCGTCTACGCCAGAAAGGATATTTTCATTAATTTATTTATGTAATAAATGCACTTATCGAGGCAAAATTAAGAGAAATTTAAATGCCTGTACTGCCTTGCCCGTAAGACATGCAGTATTCACAAAACACTGCAACTTACATGTTACACTCACACAACATTGTTGTATTATACATCGATGGCCAATACTACCGCAGTTTGCCGGCGCTGTGAGTGATTAGCGAGAGTGTGCGTTTGAGAGGAGTACGATAGGAACAGAGTTGAAAGACCGCTTTAGTTGTGACTGGGAAGGGGAGCGACTTACTAATTGACGGTGGCGCTTTTCGTGGAACACCGAATCTCACGATAGCACAGTGGAGAGGGTCGGCACGGCTGTCCTATTTCTCCTCTATCTATTCATATTATATATATATATATATATATATATATATATATATATATATGAATAAAATTACTTTAGGTTATATATTTAGGTATAGGTCTATATATAGGTAACTTTAAATATATAACGGTTAGTCTGTTATATTCTTAATATAATAAGCTTATAAATTATAAATACTCATTTCATTTAAACTATAATATTTTTTTATATTCAAAATGTCAAAAGGATATATTTCTAAAAATTACTTTAGAATTGTATAGGTTCCAAAAATATCATTCTTTCCAATATCTTTCTTCAAACCAATAACCATTTTATGAGAATTATTTTGTACAAACAGAGGAGAGATAGTTCTTTTCCACTTTTTTGTCGACTTAAAATATTGCCTTTGCAGAATTTATTTATCTTTAAGGTATTAAGGGATTTTTATCTCAGAAGTGGCAATTTGGGAACTACTGATCTAACATAAGAGACCAGAAGTATAGAAAATCGAATTTTCCGAATTCCTAAAGTGAATAAGTCTGCATTTAAACATTCTTTTTCCTATGTTGGTCCCAAGTTTTTTAATAGATTGCTATACGAAATAAAGTTAGCAAACAATATAAATTTTTTCAGTTTTAAGCTAAAGACATTTTTACTACCTTTTGAAGAGTGTAATTGGTTTTATGATTAACTTCAAATTCAAAATTAGCACTAATTTACAGTAACTTTAATTTAAATAAAATAAGGAGTATGTTTATGTTCTTAATAAAAATGATTTTCAATCAGTGTACTGTATATTTGCCAGGTTTTTATTTTTACTTGTTACTGTGGAAGCATAATTTTCTTTGTTTTATATTGTAAGCTATTTGTTATCTAGTGAGTAAGGTATAGAAGTGTATTGATAAGCCAAATGCTAGTGTCAAGACACAGATGCCATAGAGAGCAACTCGGCTGCTGAAAACACATTAAGAAACTGGACTCTGACACAAACAGTGTATTTTATTTTGTTATGTTTATACTGGCCACAATACTTGTAAAAGTGGCCAGTTAATTCCAGGATGTTCATTTTTTCAATATTAACTTTGTTGTTTGTGGAAGGAATAAAATCATTTATTCATTTATTCTATACAACATTTATATAACTAAGGACAATTTAAACAAGTTAGATAATTTGAATAGTTGGCCATAATAATTATTATTTTTCTATATTATAAACAAAATAGTGTATGTAATATTGAAACAAATGTTATATAACGCATTACATGGGAATTAAGTATATGAAGGAATATGAACATTTGACATATTAGAATTATTATTTAATATAGTGCAGGCTAATTATGTTATAATAATTAGCATCTTATTATTAAGTTTTTTTGTTATTTTAAAATATTATTATTTTACATAATATATTAGAAACATTTATACAAAGCACTATTGCTATCTAGCATTAGAATAAATATTTTTCATTGTATTTTTGTGCATCATAATTAAAGTACCTGCAATTATTGTAATATTGGTCATTCTCTTAAATTCTAACACAGAAAGTTTACTGGATAAAACTAAAACTAATAAAAATAACGATCCTAGCCAATGACTACCATTTAGCAACGTTACTTCTTTGGTACAAAGATATTAATTGAGTTTCTAATACATACAGCTGAGAGTATTGGTAGGGAACTACCTGAGAACGCTTTGTGTTGAGACTTAAAGGTTAACCGTACATTTCCGCTACTCAAACACGCGCGATCACCTCCAATCGATAAAGGAAGGGGGCTTTGAGGAATATTATCCTTATGAACTATTCAACCCTCTCCCTGGTGTAATTGGAAATAATTGGTTATAAACATAGCATACATTACCTAATTTTAATTACTTTAATTATGCGTTAATAAAATGCTAGTCGTCTTGAAATCAGTTGAATTTATACAATACTGATAATATCAATAGCAGCTAATAACAGTTTTTTTATTTCCCAATCAATCAAATTTTAAACATGACTGATAAATATCTGCCATTACTTACATGAATTAAATAGGTTCAAAATATCTAAATTTTTATCTCTGGTCATGTCAATTTCAACATAATGTACAAGTAAACGACGGTATAAAACTGAAAATCTTCCTCGGTTAATAAAAGAAGATGTTTTAACTTGAGTTAAATGAAATGATAAAATGAAAAGAGCTTCTAAAATCCACTGTACTAGTTATGTAAAATGTTGCACTTTATTCATAGTTGTCATACAAATTCAGTTGATATGTAAAGATTATCTAATACAAAGAAATTGTGCTGATCTGATATTTGTTTAAAGCTATTCGTGAAATGTATTGCACAATAAATGGGTGAGGATTGTAAATCGGGCCGACTTTGAAAATGTCCAGTAATATTAAACAGAGTTAAAATCCATCTCACTTGATTTCCTTTGTTCCTTCGATTAAACCATATATTAAGCTTTAGATGCTAGTGCATTAACGCTTTTAATGTAATCTATTTACTCTATTATCGTTTTCCAAGACTGTATATCAAGGAATGTAGTATTTGTATTACGAAAACAAATTTCCTCTGAGATTGAAGAACTGAAATCATTCCAAATTTTAGTTCGATCATCGGTGCCTAATTTTACAGAGCAACAATGGTATAATAGCAATTTGTATCGAATATATTTTAAATCCAGATATATTACGGTTTTCGTATACCACATTAGGAATTCATTATGTTTTACACGGATTATCTTTTCTGATACATACTATTTTCCAAGTTTATGCGTATGTATATATGTTAGTGTATGGTACATGAAGTTTTATATTATAAATATCTTGACGTTTAAATTTTTTGCCAAGATCATATAATTGTAGTATCAAACTCTGCAGTATGTGATCGTAATGCTTTTGCAAATAAAGTTACCATATTCTTTTTTCCCGAGAGCCACTTGGTAACTATCTTACTTATATTGGCTGAGCACTAACGTGGCATTCTTCCGTGTATTCTGTGTTTTTTTGTTTGTTTCTAATCTATATCTGTCTAATAATTGAAATACAAAACACATTTAAAGTACCAATCACCTCCATGAAGTAAGAAATATTATCGGACGCATTTAAAATATTTCTGTGTTATTTAGCCTACACAACGAGAACTTGTAAACCAGAATTTAAGGATTCATCAATTATTGAAGGTTTTGTGGAATAAAAGAAAATTCAAGGACTATTTCAATCCTTAGCAGTAAATTTGTTTGAGTTTAAAATTTTAAATAGTGATTTATTTATCTTTCATGTGTTAGCCTTCCATGGTATCGGGAAATAACAAAATTAATGAGTAGATACTTGTCCTTATATATATATATATATATAATAATATATATAGATGTCCAAAAACTCTGTAGCCCTTTTCTAGGTCTACTCCTTACAACTAACAGGTTCTGTTAGTTAATTCAATTCGTACAATTCTATATGATACGGGATAGTGTTAGTAATTCGACACTGGCTCTGTCATTTGCAACATATGTTGCTGTCCCAGTGCTTATTCATGTAACTGAATAACATTATGTTTTACAAATTACTTAACCAATTTTATCAAAATTTGTAGGCGTATAAATGAAAAATATAATTAATACCATTTGCTTATTTATTTTTAGACGTGAACTCATGTTATATTTCTTAATATTCAATAAAATAAACATTGTATTGAAACACGAATGACATGGTTGGTAGATATTTAGTGAATTGTAAGTTAGCAACTCTAGGGAATTTAAACATTGTTTCTATCCGCTTGGGTGGGTAGATGATGTAAATGCCTACTCTTACTGTTCAGGGACTCCCCTAGCTTGTTCAGTAGCTCATATTTCCTTGATTGTCACCCGTTGTACACTAAAGTAAAGACCTCTATACGTAAAAAAAAATTCGGACCGAATCTTCGAAAATAATGCAATCATTAAAACAAAAACAAATAAAACATTTTAAAATTAAGGCTATTTTTACCAGTCGCTAACCCAAATACCAATAGCAATATCAATCATACCAATAAACGACTTTCTCCAAATTCATTTGGTAAAGGCACTCAAGGGAATGAAAATGATTGAATTATGTAATACGCATATTGCATTTAACAACATGTCTCTGAGAAATATAATTGTATTTGAGAATGCCTTTAATTTTAGTTCTGAGTCATTTCAGAACATTATTTAATATGAAGCCTTATAGAACATCAAAGGTTAGACGCTAGTAGCTAGAAATTGTGCCCAGAATTATATTTGCACTGGAATAATTGTGTTATGAAATTTTAATTTCAAATGTAATATTGAACAAGATGGATAACTAGTATACGTGCATATTAAGTATAACCCAGTATATAATAATATTACTAGATATACGGTATTTAACTTAATTAGCTAAGCGTTAGTAAAGCCTATGACTCGAGGAGCTTGAAAAATATAATTTATGTCTGTCTGTTCGGAAAACATTTGTAGAAAGAACTGAAGTACAGACTTGAAACTTGCTTGAAGCTTCATTTCTGTATAAGAAACGTCCAGTTCCATAATGGTGAATTTAACTCTATGAAAATTAGCTGAAATGAGTATTAGCAAACATTTTTACATCTGCTATGTGGTTAACAATGATAGCACCAAGAAAATTTCGTAATAAATTAATTTGTATACAAACAGAGTTCAGTCATATGAATAGCATGTGAAATGTTAGTAACATATATAGCATAATTAAATAAGCTACAGACTTTAAATATTGCATGCTAACTTAGTCTGCTACGCGACACGTTATGTGACTTTCTCCGACTTTGTAACTTATTCATTATTATAACATGAGATAACTTATTATTCAGCAATACATACAATATTGACTGACTACACATTCATATGTGATGAATTATTAATTTTAAAAGTATATAAGGTATTAACTAAAAAGTATAATCTCCTTCTTAAATAATTGATATAATATGTGTATTGTATTATTATGAAATGTCACAGTTAATACGGATTGGGCATTTAATATTTCACTCATCTTCGATCAGGAAAGCTGGTCTTCTTAATTTCGTTTGTTTTAATACAACAAATTAAAATATTTTGATTTATCATTGCATTTATCAATTAATTGCAACAGGTTTAGTAAAGTTTAAGTTCCATGTTACCAGCTACCAATTACAGTGGATTTGGCATCGTTATTAGAATATTGAAAAGAGACTTCCTCATCATTCACTTCTGCATTTAACTTGCCCTGTCAGTGGAGCTATAATTTTTGAACATAATTCCAAACGTTAATTTGCATTAAACTAGCATTTCGCACCATGCTTGATGCGCACGTTGCACACTTAGGGTTCAAGTGTGCAACGTATTCAATAAAAAACTGTTTTCAGCGTGAATATTGAGAAGGAAATATGTGGTTAAAAAATAAGTGAAACAATATATAGTTAATTTGTGTGTGAGATTTTTTTTACAAAAGTTCTACCTTTTGTTATATTTAATTAGATAATCTCAATTAAAATCTCAACAAAATTTAACGTCACTATGTGATTAATAACATAGATTTAATAATATATATATATATATATATATATATATATATATATATATATATATATATATATATATATATATAATGTAATAATGTTTAAATATATCTATTAACGCTTGATAAAATCTATTGAGTGACCAGCATCATGGTAGAGTTTGATGCTGCTTGAAAATAAATGAAGCATCGTGCAAAATGTTAAGTCTATATTCAGTTTGTACCCAAGATGTCAGAAAAACTGATAGAAATAAGGTTTTCTTGACCTTCGAGTTATAAGCCTTATAGCTAATATAAAATATATTATAATATATAATAATCTATATAAATAAAAATGAATTTCCGTTCGTTAGTCTAGCTAAAACTCAAGAACGGCTGAACGGATTTGGCTAATTTTGGTCTTGAAATGTTCGTGGAAGTCCAGGGAAGGTTTAAACGATGAGAAAATATAATAAAATTGCAAGGAAAATACTAAAAAACGACAATTTGATTTTCCCATACAAACTTTTCTTACCTGTCAAACGTTTGATTGATGTTCATGTATCCATAATTAGTTTAACAGCTGTAACAAATACAAATGAAGTGTCTCAATATCATATGTTTACTTAATACTGCATGCAATTTTGGGTAAAAATCTGTCGCCATTATAGTTTAACATTATTAGTGCAAGAAATCATTAATATCAGATACTGCTTACAATGCCGAGAAGAAAACGTCGAAGTAGATCGAATGTGCGGCGAGCTACCTCACGCGCTAATCGCACTGATGACCAGCAAGAGACTGATAATGTACAGTCGTATTGGTATGGCACATTTGCGTTCTACAGTAAATCAGAATGAAGTGGATAGACAAAGAATGCAACGAGTTCGGGCACATCGATCACAACAGCAGCGAGCCCGGGAAAAGGAAATTGACCGAATCCGCAAACACAATGCTCCTGTGAAGATGGAACGAGCAGCATTCTCCTACGATCCAGAAATCGATTATAGTGCCGACAAATACAGTACATCCAAATAACGCTGAGTGTTATTATCTTAGATTGTTATTGGTTAATGTTCGTGGTCTGACATCGTTTCAACAATTGAGAACAGTTGATGGACATCTGTGTGCTACTTAACCTGAGGCGTGACAACTATTACAGTTACTCGAGGATGATTTACATTGGGATCGTACGCTCAAGGATTCCATCATATCTTCATCACCACATCAAATTCAAACATTGTTTGCGATTATAATATCCACATGTTTCCCTTTGAATCCGGAATATTTGTGGATGAAATATAGTGATAACATGTCTGAGGATGTGCTACATCGTGTGCGATATCAAACTTCGAATCCTACACTACTAATTAATGCGGAAATTTACAATGAGACATTGATTATGATAGAAGATATGTGTTTATTGATGAAAAATAAAGTACTGTCGTGTTTGAGCATGACAGCACTCAATATTTTATGTCGAAGATTTTTGATACATATGGTAAAGTCTTTATATATTTAAGTATCTTTATATACATTAAATTGTATAAATGGCAATTGCCTTATTTAATTTCAATAAACATTGAATCGCAAAAAGTATCTTTATATATTTACGCACCTATATTAAAAGACAAAAAAATATAGTTTACCAGAAAGCTTTAAATTGATTACCTGTATTTTTACCTGTATTGATTGCCTTTTGCCCGATATGATAATGATGATAATTTGACAATAAATGTGTTGTATTTAATGTATGCAACAATGTCATTGTTTATCATTTCTGATTCCAGGTGCTGAAACCAACTAAAAAGTCAGTGCTATGAATTTTTATTCATACAGATTCATGATCAGTGAAGGTGAAGTAAATCACATTTTGATGTGTCAACGGTTTTTTCTTCAGTTTGCAGTTGACATGTATGTCAAAATTGAGACCGAACGATTGACGTACATCCGTCTAAACCAACAGCAGCTTTGATCTGAAGAGTACATTTATCTTTGTGATGCTATTAATGCCGATGCAAATGTAGAACATGTGGGAGAAATGACAATTTTGCTGGTCACTTACATTGGAAGCCCGCGCCACATGCACGAATACGCGCAAGATGCGATGTCGTACGTTCGAAAATATGGCCGTCCAGACCTATTTATTACATTCACCTGTAACCCACAATGAATGGAAATTAAGAAAGAATTGCTACACGGCCAAACACCAGTTTATAGGCATGACATCACTGCCAGAGTGTTTAAGAAAAATTAAAATCTTTAATGAATTTCATTATAAAGTATCGTGTGTATGGCCAAGTACGTTGTTGGATGTACTCTGTTGAGTGGCAAAAGCGTGGTCTGCCACATGCGCACATATTAGTTTGGTTAGTTGATAAGTTAAGGCCAGAAGACATTGATTCCATAATTTCAGCCGAGATTCCCGATGAAACACTTGACCCAAAATTGCATGCAGTAGTAAGTAAACATACGATACATAGACCTTGTGGAGTTTTCAACAACATCTCACCCTGTATTGTCGACGGCAAATGTTCTAAGCGATACCCTAGAGCATTGATTGCTGAAACCATCTCGGGAAATGATGGTTACCCGTTTTATCGTCGGCAATCAGTTGAGGACGGTGGGCGATCTGTAATTGTGAAGATAAAAGGACAAAATTTTGATGTGGACAATCGTTGGATTGTGCCGTACTCGCCAATATTGTCCAAAACGTTTGGAACTCACATCAATGTGGAATTTTGTAACTCTGTCAAATCGATAAAGTACATATGTAAATATGTTAACAAAGGTAGCGAAATGGCCCTCTTGGCCCTCTTGGTAAGTGAAACGAAGTTCGCCGGGTCAGCTAGTCTATAATATATTGAAATGTGATGTATTAACATAATTATGTAGTATATAAAATAAGCTGTAGACTTGGATTGCGTATACAACGTCAGTGAACCTGTTACGCAACACGTGTTGTTTACCTTATTTTATGAAACCCCAACTATTCTGTTTTAATCCTTTGACATTTTAAAATAATAATTATATTCAACAAATAATTTATAATTTGCTATATAAAGCAATAGTTTATGGGTTAATACAAAAAATCTTTTGTTAACACGATCAACTCTACCCTGAGAGAGAATGGTAGTGTTATTTCTATTGGCGGAAAAACTGACTATATTCCTAATGAAGCAAATAAAATCTATATTGTGATTGTCAAGTTTAAATCAAATAGTCTCCAATTGTATTCAATAATAATTCCATTTAAACAGCATTGTAATGAATAAACTACGTTCAACTAATTATTTTATATCATTCACAATTAATATCATAATCATAATTACAATTTACATTCATAGACCCATGGCAATGAATGTATCAGTAATTAAGTTACTCAACAAGTTTTAAGAGGAAAAAAACTTATCAATATCTAAACTAACGCTGTTCTCAGTAGTTAAGCCGCTATTAAAACGACAAATGGGTATAGTTAAAAGCAACTATGTCTCCTTGTTTAAGATCAATCGAAAATTTAATTTTATTAAGGTCAATCAGAAACGGGGTATTGTACCAAGTATCAGACTTTAACAATATATAGAGTACTAAATATTGCCCTGGAGAAACTAATCTTCATATTTTAAATTCAATTAAAGCATACAAAAATATCCTTTTAATATTGGTTGATTTTATAAATGATGTATTTTTCATGTGTAAGTAAACCAGTGGAATATTAAAGGTGTAATGTACAATATTTGTACAGCGTAAGGTACCAAATGATGTTTAGCAACATAATAATCCAGAAAGTTTAATAATTTTGCCTTTTATTATTTTACTTAGTGTAATATAATTGCGTTATTTAGGGACTGAATGTTACAGTGGTGTTATATGATCAAATGTTAATAACGATAGAAATAACAATGATGACTAGTAATATTCAGTTAGCTGTTTAACGTCTTTTGTCTGAAGGTGTTAATCGATTTTCTAATAAAGAGAGATGGAGAGAGTAGATGGGCACTAAGTAAGAGCGCTTTGTGCGGAGTCTTACAGGTCAACTGTTCGTGTCCGCTACTCGAGCACGCACGTTCATTTCCAAGCACATATTGAGGGGTTAAATATATATATATATATATATATATATACACACACGATATAAACCATGATTTTATGGTCAGTCGTATTTGTTTCTATAATGCTACTCGTACTGCATACGTTATAGTTTGTACAATGCAAATTAATAGTAAGTATTATGGTTTGTTTATTTGTGAGAAGCAAAAATTTAAAATTTTTAATGGATAAGTATATAGTATTTTACTTTAGAAAAATCATATTGCGGTCAATAGCCAATACCTGACTTACATTATTTGTTTTAACATCTGTAGAATGTAATATAAGTACCGTAGGTTTAATATTATTTTAACAGGAATGGATTTATTTATTCTATTACTTGGTCGTGCTTATATTAAGTTTTGAAACTTTTGATATTAACCATATATCTAGCAAACAGATTTATACTTTTCTCTTGGTTCTTCAAAGACAACATATGAGTATAAATGTAAAAAATGAATATGTTGTAAAAAACATCCAAATCAAGAACTATAATTAAGAAATCATACAATTTAATCTTATAGTTTCTTTGGGAAGAAGTCAAAATAAGTAAGTCTTACTTAGGCTAACTTATTTTCTTATCTTATACTAAGAATTTTGTTTCTTATTGTTCATTTTTATGGCACATAAAATGGTAACAGTTGACGCTGACGTAGTATTATAGATTTTTAATCAATAATATGGGTGCAAAACTAAAATATACAGTTTAATATATAATTTTTAATTCTTTGAGGATTTTTTAGGATTATTAGAAATTTTTGTTTTACTATTACTGAGCTTACGCCCGTACCATATACAATAAATATATACGGTACGAGAATTGAAAACTAATACAAAAGGGAAGCTATTTACAGACACATATACTAATAACTAACCACCAATAACTGGTATTTAAATAATGAAAAATGGTTGTGTCAAAATATTTCTTTTTGATTGGAGAGTAACTTTGTAGAAAAAAATTATTAATGCTCGCATAGAAGACTAATTCAAAAGCCACTAATGACAATGCTATATTAACAGATCTGTCTGAGGTATAAATGATTTTTTTTATTGAGTGCCAAAAATACACTTTTCACTTCATGGTATTATAAAGACTTTTTGTTTTGTATATTAAACATATTTAGTCTGAACACATAAAAGTTTTGTGTCATAGCAGTCATAGTTCTTAGTTGTTAATAGAACAATATTGATTGTTACTGTGGACATTGGAATATACAGAGATGCTTTCGACCGTCTCTTTCTAATAATAAACAAACCTTTAAATCATGTGATTTTACAATATTTTGGCTTAACCTTATCCTTTTATCATAATTTTTAGATTTAAATATCTTCCTGTTCGAATTATACGAATAGGATCAATGGAAAATATCGAGCAAAGACAGGTGAGCTTTCTCTCTGCATCACGTACAATATAGCCGGCAGAATCGCGCCGTTGCTGATTTCTATGATTTATTTTGACCTTCCTTATGTTACCTTCACTTGATATAAAAAAAGTACACGTTATGTCTCCTACTCTTACCTTGAATATACAGTTTAACAGATACTTTTGTGTTGCGTAACAGGCTTCGCTAAGTTTGTATGCAAAACTTTAAAGCACTACCTCATTTCATTATGGTCAGATATAACGACCGAAAACGTCATACATAAAATAAAGTTCTACATCTAATTAAAAAAAAGGAGACATTTTTTCATGCTCCTGAGTGATAAGCTTCAACGACGCGACGCTCAACATGCTCTATTGTTATGCATGAAAAATTACAAGTTTATAGATGATATTTATCCCGAGATGTTGCCTCATAGTACATTTAAATTTTTTCATTAAATTGAGTTTCATATTAGTTTTAAAATAATACAAATAATACACGTGGAATAATCATAAAATAATGTCAAATATGTTGATATACAGGGTGAGTCAGAAATATGGTAAAATACTTTAAGACGTGATTGTAGAGCTAAAACTAAGAAAAAAATGTTATATAAAGGTAGGTCCGGAAACGCTCCATTACTGAGTAATGGCTGGCGAAAAATTTTGCATTGTTTTCAGTTCACCTGGTGAAATTAAGTGATTTCTGAAAGGTTTTGTTCTTACTTTTTATAACTCAAATAAGATGGATATATAAGGAAAATCACCTGAAAAATCAAATAAAACAACTCTAGAGGTTGTAGTGTGAACAGTTTTTTGAGAAAAAGTATGATATTTGCCAAAAATCTAATAACAAAAATACCATCTTAAATGTTTGATGTCAAATAACATTGTTAAATGACCAATAAACAAAAATTGTTTTTTTCCTAATACAGATTGTAGAGAATTTAATTCTAAAAACAACCATAAGAAACAAAGTTAACTAAATGTGTAAAAAAGTTATGATATTGACTCCTCACGTATCACACTACACAGCAAACTTTTGCTGTTTTATAATAAGGAATGAGTATCTGATGGTAACAGCTGGTGTAAAATAAACATTTTTAATTCAAAATTTTATTTTTAAAATACAATAAACATCAAAAATCGCTTTAAGTCTCACCGGAAGACTAAAAATGATGCTCTAAATGACCTCTGTTGTTCAAAATGCACGCGTTCAGGCGTCTTCTCATCAAGTTTCAGTCCCGTTCAAATACTCCAGGTGTCTTCTTAATGGTTTCTATTACATTAGAAATGTTTAAGCGGAGTTCTTAATTGGTATCTATTGGGGAAGAGTAAACTAATTTTTTTTTAATGTCCCCAAAGATAAAAAGTCCAAAAGATTTAAGTCCGGTGATCTTGCTGGCCATGAAACTGGTCTACCTCGGCCTTTCGATAGATGATTTGTGAAACTCTCATTTAGGTATCCACGAACAGCCAGAGAGTAGTGCGCAGGTGCCCCCGTCAGGCATAAAACCACATGTTTTGGCGCAAATGCAGAGTACATCATCAAGCAGGTTAGGTAGCTCGTCTTTTAAAAAAGTTCAAGTACACCACGCCATTTAAGCCTGGGAGGAAGCACGAATACGACACAATGATCTGCTAAGATTCCAGCCCAAACATTTACTGAAAACTAATGTGGGGCGATTAGGTTTGATAGCATGAGGATTTCTGTCTGCCCAAATGTGGTTGTTATGGAAGTTAATGATAGCTGTTCTTGTAAAGTGAGCCTCAATTGGTAAACAAAATTGTATTCAAAAAAGTTTGGATCAGCACATTTTAACAGAAGCCATTGACAAAAACAACATGGGGAACGTAGTTTTGTGGCAAAAGAGTTGCTGGGGACATGGAGTTTGCTTGGAAATGCTGGAAGTGGTATGGGTGTAACTGGTATTCGTGTAGTATTCTCCGAATACTAGATTGGCTGACATTGAACTGTAGTGACAATTCTCTAGTGCTCTTTTCAGGAATAATCAGAAATTTTATTAAGAACCAACTCTTCTAATTCCACAGTCCTACATGATCGTACGATGCCTGCATCACTATGCTTCGAAGACTTCAAAGAACCTGTTTCAGATAGGCGTTGATGAACAGTGGCAAAAATCTTGCGCTTTGACACCTGCAGTTAGGAAAGTTCTCTTGCTAGACAGACGTCTTGCTGGAAGTACTATTGCAGCGTCCCAAACCATACATTAAAATGCATGTCTTCTAAATCAGAGTTTGAATACAGATGAATATTACCTTCCATTTTTAAATAAAATCAAACACACAACACAAAATCACTAATAAAATAGATGGAAATAACTGGTTTAAAATACTTAACACAAGCACATAGTATCTTTACAGTTTGTTGTTTTGTTCAACAATGAGGTGACTTAATTATGTCATCTAATAATAAATGCCAAGCTGATTATTTATTATGTAAAAATTTTTAAAACAGTTTTTGTTTAAATAATTTAATTATTACCCAGCTGTTACCAATCAGATATTCATTCCTTATTATAAAACAGCAAAAGTTTGCTGTGTAGTGTGATACGTGAGGAGTCAATATCATAACGTTTTTACACATTTAGTTAACTTTGTTTTATTATGGTTGTTTTTAGAATTAAATTCTCTACAATCTGTATTAGGAAAAACAATTTGTTTATTGGTCATTTAACAATGTTATTTGACATCAAACATTTAAGATGGTATTTTTTGTTATTAGATTTTTTGGCAAATATCATACTTTTTCTCAAAAAAACTGTTCACACTACAACCTCTAGAGTGGTTTTATTTGATTTTTCAGGTGACTTTCCTTATATATCCATCTTATTTGAGTTAAAAAGTAAGAAAAAAACCTTTCAGAATCACTTAATTTCACCAGGTGAACTGAAAACAAAGCAAAATCTTTCGCCAGCCATTACTCAGTAATGGAGCGTTTCCGGACCTACCTTTATATAACATTTTTTTCTTATTTTTAGCTCTAAAAATCACGCCTTAAAATATTTTACCATATTTCTGACTCACCCTGCAGTTAGACTAGATATAACAATATTTCACATGTACTATTCTTTTATAAGTATACTTTTATATGTTTGTTTCCAAATTTATTCATTCTGTTATTCTTGCATTGGTTACCCGTAAAACCAGTGTAAAAATACTTATTAGCTTAGCCTTATCCCATTGAGTGACATGCATTACAGTCAAATACAGTGTCACTCACATAGAAATGAAGCTTAATGTATAAATTGCTTAAATTCTATTGGTCAGTTCATTCTCCAGATAACGTCCGGACAAACAGACAGAAACTTTTGACTTCGTAACAGTAAAAGTTTCAAATAGCACCCAACTAAAACTAATTTTCTCATGAAAATCTTCTCATGCATTACACTTTGTTCCCGATTTTTGTATTACCGAACAATTGGCAAATTTATAGCATGTCATTAATTGCATCTTTATCAAGTACAAACTACTACTAGAACCAATGATAGTATAGTTTTTCTTCTCTTAGAGTAACCTGAGAACTAAAGAAGAAATTAACTGAGGATGGGATTCCAGGTTTTTGTGTACCGAATAGGCACTGAGGTACGAAGAACGTTCATTAATCATCAGAGAAATGAAAACATTTGCCACAAAACATGCATAAGGACAGTCTCACATTTAGCAGAAATCAACAAATAAAAGCGTTGTTTTCTCATTTTTATAATATACTTGAATGAAAAATATATTTAAAATTAACTTCCATAAATTTTAAATTAAATAGCATTATGTTTTCTGAATAAAACGCAAAATTGGAATACTTTGCTTGTATCCACCCTCTCCCGATGACAGGCATCATAAAGCTTTTCACAGAGCAACAGTATTGTTCTGTATAATTCTTCTGGTCGTTTTCTGTTCTTTTATTTGTTAGTAGATAGGAGTGGTGCAGTCAGTATAAAAACCACAGATACAGTACTGTAATCCAATGTGATTATAATCGCAGCAAGACGTTAATATCCTTTGTTAGTCATATACTTTTTTATTTTTAAATTAAAAATAAATTATTAAATTCCATTTAATTCATTGTCTTAAACCCGTATTATACATAAAATAGTAGTAGGATGTTGTAATCTTCGTTCTAACACCTTTGTTACTTGAGTACAGTCGGGATTCAATTGTTGCATAAAAAGAAATATTATGTAATTTGGAGGACAAATATACCAATAATATTTCATAGTATACTTCATATATGCTGAGTATATTTTTTTAAATGTCCAACACGTTTTTATGTGCACATCACTTGCAATTGCTGTACCAATTAAAGACAAGTAGTGTTCGAGGACCGCCGTTGAATGTATCTCGTCCTAACTCAGGAACAGAAGCCAATAAGTGTAGATTGCAAATTATTCGTCATAAAAGGAAAAAATTGCTTATGGTGACCTTCAGAGATCTTTTGAAACTATGTTGGCTGTGTAAACAATTGCACTGGTCATGAAATGAAATGAATTCGATTCGTGGATGACACAGCTATCTGCATTAAATGTAAATGAAACAAGAATTGGGAGGCAGTAACTTTTTAGAACTGAATCAGTATATAAAGTATGTAAGATATACATGTATATGTAAAAGTCAGTCTGTGGATAATAGTTTGAAATAAATTTTAGTCCTCGAGAACAACAATCGATCTCGCTGCTGTTATGGCAGACGACATCTTCCTTGCGGAAACTAACTCCTTTAAGTTTCGTGGAATATACCTTAATCAGCGACGAAATTATACGCTCTACGGTTATTTCAGTAATTTATATATTGCGAAACCTCTCCAATTATACCCACATACATTCTAAATATAAAAAAGTTTGGCTTTATTAATTTATGGGTAAAGGCTTTTTAGGTGTTATGTAATTTAAAATTTGAAAGGGGTTTTTGGAACTAAAAGAACGTTACCTAAATTCATTAAAAATTAGATAAGCGTGTAAAATTTCTATCACGGGGCTGGGATAGCTGACTATACTCCGTTTCTACCCTTCTGAGATCACCTAGTATTGACAGTTGAAATGCGTCACCAGTATGGGACTGCAGGCTGGAACAAACTCCGCATGCAGCAACACAAAACTGTCACATGTGAACGTTTCCGTTTGAGGTTGCTGTTGAGCTGATCAGTGGGCTCACTAACGAGATCAATAGTTTTAATCACTAAAAAAAACGGTAAAATGTAACGTAGGAGTCACGGGTGCTTTAATCGGTTGATGAGTTTATGATGAATCGACGGGGTTAAATTCAAAATAAAATTGCATCAGTCCTATATTTCTCGTGTTTAGCGTGAAAATAATGACAGAGGAAGTGGGATCGGAATGATTAAGAGAAATTTTGAATGCATGTAAAAGTGGTTGACGATTTATTTATAATATACTACCTGACGTTTGTATGCAATATTGTTAAAACTTTTGACAGATAGTGTTATTATTACTATAGAAATAAAAGTATAGAAAATTGGTACCGTTTATGAATTAATATTTATATTACAAAAAATTATTACCTTTGTTATACAAAGGACTAAGAGTTATACATTTTTTATATTCAAATAGACTAAATGGGTTTTTTTAACTGTAACGTGTCTATAGGAAGGTTAATTTCCATAAACCAATTACAACTATTTTGTTTCAGTATAAGAGCGATCAAGTGACTTGTAAACAAACAACCCTTTATTTTAACAATGCATTACTCCAAATGGAATCCAATAATTAAACTCAGTATACTTATTATTATATTAATAGAGATTTTAATTATAATGAAAACCAATAATAGACCATCGCCAAGCTATATTTTTTACTTTTAATTTATTGTCACTATTTCTTATTAATTTATAAACCTTCAGATGTTGACATGTCCAGACTTATAATTTATCAATCAATCATATAATTCAATAATTGTGTCCTTAAAGTTCTCAGTGCTAATATTTTCAACACAAACTCAAAACTTATTCTCAATATAAAAATCAAACAAATTAAGGTAATATTAATAATTAAGTAGGAAAAAGACAATGTCCAACCTGTTAAACTCAAAGTTTTATCAATTATTAAATCCTTATTTGCTGTAAAGTTCCAATTTTCAAGATTATCGAATTACCCAGAATAATCTGGTTGCCTCTGAATATTAAATTTAGGAGCTTGTAATATATATATATATATATATATGTATAGAATCTCATAAAATAAAATATAATTTCTTTATCAGTAGGCTATTCCTGAATTAACCAACTTGAACAGGAAAATACCATTAAGCAATTTTCTATTAAAATGTTAAATTCTAACTTTTCACAGTACCTCACACATTTCCAGAAGACTTCACAAACCAAAATAACTGTTATTGATCAATTACTTGAAAATTCAAACTTTAAATTTTGAAAAGAATGTAACTTCAAACTCAACCTTCCTACCGAAATATCTACACGGCAAGAGTAGGCTAATCACTTCTACCACGAACTTCTCTCCCTGAACACACTGCAAAGACTCCCTAAAAACCCACTTGAATCAACCGGAAAGCTCTCGAAGTACCTCCCACCATCCAATCAACCTAGCGTTGGCGAATTAAAATTGACCAAATACAAAGTCTGAACTGGACGGCACCTATCCAACCCAGACCTGTATCTTAATGGCCAATACCTCGAGACAAAAGGAAGCTTCTAGGCATTCCTCGAACCCGAATCAACAAGATATTCAGCACTGCTGAAAGGATCACAATTCTTATAATTCACTTATTATTAAATTTACAATTCTCTTAACATAAATATAAATATTCCTATAAATTACTAAACAAATATAGGAAGCATCCTGTATTAACCGAAACACTAAAACATATAAATGGAACATATCCCAATTTCTTTTCTATATATTAGTACTGCTAACTATTGTTATGTAATTCCCTTTTCGCATTTAATTAACCATGTGTATTGATTATATTATTACTTTCATATTTATGGAGTTAACCCTTCACTAAATATATGTATTACTGTACTATAGGCTTGAATTGTTGATTATGACCTAGAAATTATGCTAGGTCATAATTTATGTATACTTAACACACCATTTCTTGCTTAGTTCACTTCTATAGTCAGTTTTCTTATCACTTAATGTATTTTGATAAACGTTAAACATCTTTATGTATTTAACAAATAAATTTATACCATTTGCAAAGTTAATATTATAATCATAAAAAAAATAAATATTTAACTGGTACGAAAAACGCCTTTTGGATTAAGTCTTATTTTAAATCCACATAAATATTTTACTTATTACTTTTAAATTTACAGGAAATATAATTGGATTATTTACTCAGGGAACTAACAATATTATTTAATACACAAAAATATCAAAACGCTGATATGAATCAGCATATAGAATTACTAAAATACGTCATAATGTATGCAAAATCATGTTTTAGCTTTGAGCTGCGTTGACATTGATTAGGAAAGTTTCAAAATTCTAACAACAAACAGTTGATGTAGAAGTAATTTAATTAACTGTGTGTAGAGTATATTGGTTGTGGGAGTGAGGGCGAGGACGCAACCAGATTATTTAATTAATCTGAGCCTCTATTGACAGATAGGCTGCGGAGATTTAACCGATTGTCTTCAAATACGTTATATAGCTGACTTTAATGAAAACTTAATGTTTATATGCTGTATACTTAAGCGTATCATACGGAATTTAAAATTAATGCAGCTTCTAAATTAATAGATCACGCTATGTTTATTTACCCAGTCGCTATTTAAATAATCGCTATAATTATTTAACGTTTGGTAATGTTAAAATATTAAAAATCATTCTTTGCTATAGACCTTCAATTATATACTCGTTAAGTATTTTTATGTACGAATTACACATGAATGTATAGTAGATATAAATCTGGAGCGACCATAATACTTAATTACACCCATCCTGCCAGCTTTGATAAATCAAATAATATTAGATTAAAGTTTACACATTTAATTAAATTAAACCGGACAAAATAAGATTGCACAAACATACCAACACCATGCCGATCCCCAATCATGCTAAAACCTGTCCCTCCATATTTTAATTTACAAAACCAATTCACCTCTCATAATTTTCCGGCACAATCCTGTGATTGTGCCGTACAATGTGACCTGTCTTCGTCTACTGCCTGCCAAGACCCGCGCTGCAGTGAGATCCGCAACTTAGTTGCCAGCCTCAAGACCACCGTGGAGGTGCTGGAGGCTGAGTTGGAGTGTTTTAAGGCTGAAACGGTGAAAAAAAGTAAGACTCGGAGTGATTCAGAAAATGAGGGCTGGGTGGTGGTACAAAATAAATCAAAAAGAAATTCAAAAAGTAACCCAAAATCTGAAAATATTTTATCCGAGCATAAGCGCCATATAAAATCTGTTCAAAAAACCCAAAATTCAAAATTCAAATTAACAAGAAGTGCCCACAGGAACAACATCTCAAATATATCGTACATCCATCATCCAGGTAATAACCACCCCCAAAATGTTAAGGGTTCGGAGAAAAAAGTTGCCATTTCCAGCGGTGTATATCGAGGGTGACAGCCATGTCCGTCATCTGATCGGCCTTGTTCGACAGCGCGTGAGTCCATCGACCAGGGTGGGCGGCACCTGCAGGCCGGGGGCCAAGCTTCTGACGGTGACTGATAATGGTCTACCTCCGCCTGGGAGCTGCTATGTCCTGTTCGCTGGAACAAACGATGTCGCCGCCGATGAGTCCTATACCATCTTCGAGCACCTAGAGCGACAGTTAACTGCTCGCCTCAGCTCGTCGGCCGTCATCGTGTCCACTGTTCCGCATCGACATGATCTCTCTATGGACCACGCCGTGAACCAGCGTATTGCCCTCGTTAACTTCTACATCGAGGAGCTGTTCGATATAAAGGAATAGAGGTGCTAAATTTCAACGAGATCGGAAGACGCTGGTTTACCCAACACGGTATGCACTTGCGACTGCCTGGCAGCCGGCTGCTGGCTGAGCTTCTGTTGGGGTGTCTTGATCGTTTCGGTCAGTCACCAACCATCCGACCCCCAACCTCGCCTGCTCATGCTGCCTCTTCTTGTGCGGCCTCTTCCACTCCGTTGTCTTCACTGCCTGTGCTAGATCGCCAACAACTGAGCTCGGAGGCACTATCTCCAACGGCAGTGCAGCCTGTGGAGCCGGTCATCGTTGGGTCCACTACGTCGAGACCAGTTCCTCTACTTATGACGCCAGGACCTGCTTCCTCGAGATTCGCGCTGGTGCCATCTCCAGAGGGCGCGATGACACGTCCTGGCAATAAGACATTCGCCGAGGCCGTCAACAGCTGTCCGCCTGCCACCTCATCGCCGGTGCCTTTGGTCAAATTTGATTCTGTTTTTTTAGGGGCCCCACGCCTGGCCGACGAACAAAATTGACTGACGTTACCCAACAAATACAAACGAGTTCAAAATTTCTCAATCAGATTCAAATCCGACTGCTTCACCAAAATGCCCAATCTGCCACTAACAAGCTTGAAGAAATTCAACTGATGTGTGCAGAAATGAAAACAGATGTACTTGTATTAACTGAGAACGGTTTTAATGACAAGAACATCGACCTATGCAAAATTCCAAATTTCACATTGGCTAATTCATATTGCCGACAACTTTCCAAAGGAGAAGGAGTCGCCATTTTTGTTAGAAAAAATTATACTTTTTCTCCATTTTCACCCATAAAAACTAGCGAAAAAGATTTTGAAGCAGTTGGGATAAAATTCAATTCAAACAGATCAAAATTAACCGTCATCGGAATCTATAGGTCTCCCAATGGCAATGAGGAAAATTTTTTTACACATTTTGAAGCCCTACTGATGGGTTTGACTAGCCATCAACAGGATTATGTCCTAATGGGTGACTTCAACATTAATGCAATGGACACTAATCATCCTTCCACCAAACGATTTGTCGACTTGTTAAGGTAATTTGACCTAGAATTGTTAGTCAAAACGCCAACGCGTGTGACACATTCAACACAGTCGACAATTGACAACATCATCTCCAATCTATCAAGTGTCGCAGTGTCCGTGGTCAATACAGCTATCTCGGACCACTATGGCCAAGAGGCCATAATTAGTGGAGTAAAAATCGAGAGGGAGCTAAAAATCACGAAAACAATAAGAGACTTAAGGCCAGGAAACATCGCTCTTCTCAACACTTCCCTTTCTAAAGAAAATTGGAAACACCAAGATTCAATTCATTCAGTAGATGAGCATTTTAAAAGGTTTAGTGATACACTCAACTTTCATCTTGACATGTACTGTCCACTCAAAACCATAAAAGTTTGTCCCAAAAGGGTAAACAACAAATGGATAACTAAAGGAATTTTGGTTTCTAGAGAAAAACTAAAGATTTTCTCAGAAATCCAAAAATCGTCCCAAAATGAAGAATTCAAGCGGTTTTTTCGAAATTACAAACGAATTTATAGAAAAGTTATCCAAGCTGCAAAGGCATATGATGTTTCCAAATCAATTATATCTTCCAAAAATATTTCTAAAACTGCATGGGACATCATCAACAATAAAAACAAATCAAGTAACAAACAAATCAAATTAAAAAGTGGTGATAGACTTGTGAGGACGCGGTGGAGGTTGCAAATAGGTTTAACAGATTCTTCGGATTCTGTGGCTTGTGAGCAAGGCCCTTGCCCATCACCCCCACAAGGAATCACAAGACGTAAGCAGTGTCCAGTAGCCTCCCTGGCACTGGCACCTGTCGTTGAGGAAGAGCTTGAAAAAATAATTCAGCAGCTCCCAGCCAAAAAATCAAATGATTTAAATTCAATGTCAACGTGGCTCATAAAAAAATGTTCAAAGCATATTGTGAGACCATTAACCCAATTAGTAAATTTCTCTTTTGAACAAGTAGTTTTTCCCTCACTCCTCAAAACCGCTAAAGTAACCCCTATTTTCAAGAAAGACGATCCCCAATCCCCACAAAATTACCGGCCTGTCTCAATTTTGCCAGTTATGAGCAAAATATTCGAAAAGCTTTTCTTGACACGAATGCTTCAATTTTTGAATAAACACAACCAGCTATCGGAAGACCAGTTTGGCTTCAGGAAGGGCAAGTCGACAATAGACGCAGTTGTAAATCTTGTCGACATGGTTGTAGAGGGACTAGAACGTCGGGATCACACGTTGAGTGTGTGCCTGGACTTATCGAAAGCATTCGACTGTGTTGACCATGTTACAATGCTTGACAAACTTGAATCTCATAGCATCCGAGGCGTCCCTCTCCAGTGGCTCAGATCATTTCTAAGCCATAGAACTCAAATTGTCCAGATCTCAAATAAATTATCTAAACCAATTCACTTGAGTTATGGTGTCACACAGGGCTCAATTCTCAGTCCAATTCTCTTCCTGATCTATGTCAATGATGTAGGTTCATCACGTCTGCACGGAAGACTAGTGCAGTATGCTGATGACACGACTCTCCCTTTGGAACAGCATAGTTTTGTTGAAATTAACAACTGTGTCCAAAAATTTAACAGCCTCAATCTTAAAACAAATTCTGCAAAATCCAATTTTATAAATTTTGCTTTACGACCAGTAGATATTCATGATGAGCCAGCTGTTATGTTGGCTGACACTATGCTGGAAGAAGTATATTGTTCTAAATTCCTGGGAATATACCTAGATCGAGGGTTGACTTGGAACGATCACATCGACCACGTTTGCTCCAAATTGGCCTCAGGCATTTATGTTTTGAGGTCTCTAGCCAAATACTGCCCGACTCAAGTTCTGATGATGGCGTATTATGGCTTGATTTACCCCCACCTCACTTACGGGCTGGTGTTGTGGGGAGCTTGTGCAAACAATCAATTCCTGAGAGTGTTCAAGCTGCAAAAACAAGCGATTCGCATTATCGCTAAGTTGAAATTTAGAGAGACGTGCAAGGAAGCCTTCAAAAATTTGCAACTGTTGACGCTGCCCAGTCTCTACATCTTGGAAACAACTCTGTTTTGTATGTCTAAATGTGCCATGACGAATGGCCGAGACATACATATGTATGAGACTAGAGGCAGAGATAACTACCGAACTGGTAGACACAGAACGGTGGTTTGTGAACGCTTGCCTTCACAGGCAGGTGTTCAATTCGTCAATAAGTTACCAGATTCAATTAAAAACACTTCAACACTCAAAGTGTTAAAAACTCGTTTGAAACGCTTTTTAGTGTCAAAAACATTTTATAATGTTGACGAGTCATTTGCTTATGATTGGGAGACCACCAATTAAAAAGACTGACACAATTCGTCGCTTTAAGTGGGAATAATTTATTGGTGAATGAATGGATGTGGGTACGTTTGCAAAATTGTATGTTTGAATGAGATTTCTTGTAGTGTGTTTGACAAAAATTTTAGCCAGTAAAAAGTAAAAATATGACATTTGCCATGCGTTGTATAATGTTCCGGCAATAAAAAACTGATTTGATTTGATTTGATTTGACCTACCCCCTACTAATTAAATTATTTATAATAATGCTAATATCAAATATGTAAATAATTATGGTAAGACTTGCGGTATTCTTCGCCTCCACAATGGTACACCACAGTCCATCACTCATTCGCGACTATCCCTTTTGCTCCCTTCCCGAGATCTCCTTATCAGTCCGGTCAGTGATCTACAGTTAGGCCAGCTACCTTATCAGAACCTGATAAGTCTATTTCCAACTGTCGATCAGATCCCCTGATATATGTGGTGATTAGTCATGTGGTGTTATAGCGTTATGGGAATATGAGACAATATTCCTGATAGATGTGCCAAACTGTGATACAAGTGAAGGTGACAGAAAATTTAAGATCCCTGAAAATGAAAAATGCAACAATAGATGAATAGCGTGGTGGAAATATAGCGCTCTGTAGGCCCGTAGCCGGCCACCTTACACGAGCGGTGGGCATGCACTGTGACCTTTCACCACTTGTATCTGTCCTTCCCTTCCGCAAGTCTGACAACTTTAGTAGGTTAGAATTTTCTTAAAGCGCCAATCACCGTATAGATATAAGGAGCTGTACCAACGCAGCGGGTGAGTGGAATTTTAGAATGAACTAGTAAAGTGATAGAATTAGTGGTAATACTCGTTATATTTACAGTTGGAATTGTGTTAACAGTTATCAACTGTGTCAGTGATAAATGGCTCGTGTGTATACAGATAAACAATAAAGTTAATAGTGATATCGTGACAGTATACATTAGTGACTGTTTTAAAAACAAATATTTTATTTAAAGCCAGCCTAGTTAAAACTATTAAGTTATAAGCTTAAAAGTTTATAAATATTATATTTAGATTAATTTATAAAATTAATATTTAGAGGATTCAATATTCATGGAGTGTTTAATTTAATATTCAAACTAGTGACGGTAGCTTAGTTGCAGATTAATACTACATCAGATTTAACAGTTTGTTTTAAAATTAAAGAACATATTTATATAATCAAATCAAATCAATTTTTTATTGCCAGGACATTATCACATGTATAGCAATAGTCAAGATATTCTAAAATTAATATCTAAAATTTAAAACTTTCATGTCGCCTCAAACCACATTCAAACGTACAAATCTTCAGCCACTCCACATTCATCCAGCCAATATTCCCATTTCCAGCGCCGGTAGTCAGTTTGCTAATTGTGCGGTCACCCAGTCGAATGCCATAAACTCGTTAGCACTATAAAATGCTTGCGACACTAAAAAGCGTCTTAAACGAGTTTTTAACACCTTAGGCGTTGGGGCATTTCTTAACTGATCTGGCAACTTCTTGATGAACCGAATACCTGCCTGGAAGGGCAAGTGTTCGTAAACCGCCGTCCTGTGTCTTCCAGTTCGGTAGGCATCTCTGCCTCTTGTCTCATACTCATGTATGTCAGGCCCCGGGTAATTGCACATTTGGACAAACAAAATGAGCTTGTCTCAAGAATGTAGAGACAAGGCAGAGTCAACAGTTTCAACGTTTTGAAGGCTTCTTTGCACGATTCTCGGAATTTCATTTTTGCGATTATGCGAATCGCTTGCTTCTGAATTTTGAATGCTCGGAAGAAATGGTTGTTTGCGCTGGCTCCCCATAACACCAGACCGTAAGTGAGGTGGGGGTAGATCAAGCCATAATACGCCGTCATCAGTACCTGAGTAGGGCAGTACTTGGCTAAAGACCTCAAGACATAAATGCCTGAGGACAGTCTGGAACAAACGTGGTCAATGTGAGCATTCCAAGTCAATCCTCGATCAAGGAATATTCCCAGAAACTTTACACATTCGACTTCATCCAGCACTGTGTCTTCCAATAGTACGGCTGCACCGTCATTGAGATTTCCTGATCGCAGTGCGAAAGTCAGGACGTTTGACTTTGAAGAATTTGCTTTGAGTTTGAGGCTATTGAAGTGCTGGACACAACTGTTGACGTCGAGAAAACTTTGTTGTTCCAGAATCATTTTGGATTTGCTGGTAAAACAAAGTGTTGTGTCATCAGCATACTGCACAAGTTTCCCGTGCAATAGTGATGAGTCTATGTCATTGACATAGATGAGAAAAAGAATTGGACTGAGAATTGATCCTTGAGGGACTCCATATCTCAGCTGCAACGGCTCTGAAAATTTGTTTGAGATTTGAACAAGCTGTTTTCTGCGGCTTAGAAATGAGCTAAGCCACTGAAGAGGCACGCCTCTGATGCCATGGGATTCAAGTTTGTCAAGCAGCTTCACGTGGTCGACACAGTCGAATGCTTTAGTTAAGTCGAGAAATACACTTAAAGTGAGATTTAGACTTTTTAATCCCTCTACCACCATTTCAACAAGACTCACAATTGCATCAATTGTCGACTTGCCCCTTCTGAAACCGAATTGGTGTTCAGAAAGAAGGTTGTGATTATTCAAAAACTGAAGCATTCTTTGTAAAAAGATTTTTTTTTAAATTTTGCTCAGAACAGGCAAAATAGAGACAGGCCGATAATTATTTGCAGAGCATGGGTCGTCTTTTTTGAAGATTGGGCTCACCTTTGCAATTTTTAGGAGCGAGGGAAAAACTCTTTCTTAGCCACGCCGACATCAAATTAATGTCGTTTGTTTTTTTGGGTGGGAGCTGCTGAATGATTTTCACGATCTCTTCCTCAACTACAGGAGCCAGTGCCAATGAGGAAACTGGTCCCTGTATACGCGTGGGGTTTCCTTGAGGATGTGGCGGACAAGGATTTTGCTCACAAGCAACAGATGCAAAAAATCTGTTAAACTCGTTCGCAACCTCAGTCGAATCCTCCACAAGCCTATCCCCAATTTTAATTTTGATTGTTTTCTGTGTTTTGTTTTTATTGTTTATGATGCCCCAAACTGTTTTAGAAATATTTTTTGACAAGGTGATTGATTTTGAGACATCATATGCTTTCGCGGCTTGGATCACCTTTCTGTAAATTCTTTTGTAGTTTCGGAAAAAAAATTAAAATCTTCATTTGAAGTCGTTTTCTGAATTTCGGAGAAAAATTTTAATTTCTCTCTCGAAACCAAAATTCCTTTAGTGATCCATTTATTGTTAGTCCTTTTGGGACAACATTTAATTGATTTTTGAGGACAGCATACATTTAAATGATAGTTAAAACATTCCGTGAAAACTTTAAAGTTCTGTTCTAGAGGTTGAGACCAATTCAAGAATTCCCACTTTTCTTTGGAAAGAGATGCGTTGAGGAGAGCGATATTTTGTGGCCTTGTGTATTTTATTGTTTTTGAGATTTACCTTGAAAACTAGTTAAAATGTTTTTCAGTGTATTTATTTGGATGTGGTACTAAAAATCAATACAAGCGTATAATATCAGGCAAATTTTACTCCTTCTACAGCAGTTGATTATGCTCATGCAGAACATCTGTATTTTTTCAATTTTTTTCCAGTCATGGCCTCTGACACAAAAAAACCACCATTAGATATGACTTTATTTGATCTAAGCTCAAAAATTCGTAATAGCCTTCAAAGTTAACAATTAATAATAATAAATAGTTCATTACCATCGGTTCAGCTTTTCAAACTAATTATAAGACATAGAATGCAAAATCAAACTATGCGAAATGTGACGTTACATTGAAAATCTATTTACAATTTGTATAACATATATTACAGCTTTAAAAAAATTTGTGAATTGTTCATTAGTAGTGTCAAATATAAAATAATAACGATTGCACTATACTAAACTGTTTCATGTTATGCTTTATTCACTGAACTGTGCAGGCATTCATGTTCTAACACATTGTTTTTATGACATCATTGTTCAATCATTAGTCCTGACGGCAGGAAAGACTAGAAAGATGATGCACTAAACGCTTGCTACCTAAGTGGAACTATTTACGAGGAGTCAAGATTATTGCATTACATCACCATAGCGTTAAAAGGAATTATGGCCCGTGAGGTAAAGAAGAGTAGTAATAAAAATTCGAGGAACTCTGAGCGATAAAATCACGCTAACACGACGTTATAAACTCATATTCCATTCATCATTTATAAAAGATACAGAATTTTCACAAAATATTATTGTTTAATGAGTTAGTTGTATTGGTACAACTTTGTAGCTCTACAAAGGCTGAATAAATTTTATTTCTCACGTATATTTTATCCGTCTGTCTGTCTGTCTGTCCGCAAGATATCTAAAGACTAAATTATTTATAGACTTAAATAAAGTCAAGTCGCTCTTCATTTCTATAATGGAAATCCTGAGTTTGATGCTGACTTATGTTTTGGTTAAACGTTAGTAAATATTTATGCATAATTTTATAGTCCTATAGTATTATAAATAGTCTTTTTGTAACAATAGTAGCGACGAGAAAAAGAGTAAAAGGAATAAACTTAAAACAATCTAAGTAAAATTGTTAAGACATCTAATTTGTGAAATATTTATTCGTTAAATAAAGAATAATAATTATGTAGTGAAAGCTCTACGTAAGAAATGGGCGACAAGATTGGATTTTAGTACAATGTTGCATTGTAATACTACTCTCTAACCGATGAAAATATTTTTCATTTAAGGACTGCTATGAAACCTCATTGAGTTCAGAAGACGATTTCTTTTCTTTTTCTGCCAGGGAGATGTAAATATTTATTTTCTGTACGATTTTCTGTCTATTTATCTGTCCGCAGGACATCTCGAGAATATAATGAGGCATAGATTTGAAATTTGTCAAGCAACTTCAGCGAATCCTGTTTTCGATCCGTGTTCGGATGTACTAATACGTAGTTACATAGTCCATAAAACGCACATAAAATAATATTTGAACATGCATTTTACAAAATTTATAACATGCAAAAATGTTACTTGTGCTGTTTAATAATGTTAAATACCTAAGGATTATTAAGGTAAAAACAATTAAAGAATTATTTTAAAAAACATATTTAATAAATCTTGTGTTTTAACTAACGTATAATTAAAAGAAATTAGAAAATAACTTAAAGGTTGTAAATCCTATCAAAACCACATTTCAATAGTCCGAAAAACGTATGTTAGCTAATGAAACGTACCCAACTGAAAGGGATTTATTGAAACTCAAACAACATAACGTAACAATTAATATTTATATTAAACATATACAGGCCAAACGTTTAACCCCCTTTGTATTACAATGACAGGTAACCTTTAGTGTGTTAGGTAACTTGTGTTTTAAAAAACGCAGACAGGAACCCATTTAAAACTGTTATACATTTATTTAAATGTATTAATAGTTTTGTATTAAACATTAATGACAATGCAAATCGTTATTATTTCCAAAAGACAGAAACTGCTCATCAACTTAGGCCTACAATAAAATAAAAATTTATGTTTCAATTGCCGATAGTTTACTTACAGTCTTTACATATACTCTATAAAGTATGCTAAAGTATACGACACATACACGATTTTTTTACCAAAGTTGCAGTGATTTTTCTGTGTTCACTCATATCAATGTAAAATTGGGTAAAATCATCATTCCAATCTCTATTTTCTAAAGCTCCCGGTGCTTCATTGTTGCTTTTGATTGTCATAGTTGGTTGATTCTGGGAAATCTGATTATAGTTGGCATACGATGCATCGTATCAAACATCGCTATGTTTGGAGAAAATATAAAATTGTTTGAGATAGTTAGAGAAATGCGGGAGCTTAATGAAAATAAATACCCTTAAGAGGTAGTAGCAGTTGAGTAGACAGTAATGCTTCCGGCTACCAGCGCAGGCTGCGGCAGCACTTTCGATGCTGCTCCGTGCTGGCACGTGACGTAGAATGACATTCGAGAAGCTTAGAGGTGGGATTATCCTTTTCAAAAAACAAGTAGGTATGTATCTGTGGTGTTGATATATGAACAGGAACTGGTTAGTACTTTTGTTATAAGTGCTATGATAATTTAGTGATCGTGTTATTATAAGTATCTTATTTAAAGTATAAAAATAACTACGTTTTAAAATACATTTGTGCTTGTGTATATATAGAGCGATGAGAGAGATCGTAACAACTCCTCAGTTGACCCGGTCTAAAAATGAACTCAAATCTGGGTAATAAATCAGCTGAAAATGAATTATGAGGGAATGAGTGTTTCTGGCTCTAGGTTGAAGACAATTGGTTCCTTTAGTACCCGGAGGAACTTAGCCGATGAAGTTAAATCTGAATTAACTCATGCTATTTGAGGCTGAATGGTATAGTTTTTATTACACTAGAAATTATACGTAATTCCCGTTTAATTATAATATTTATTTAGCCATAGAAGACAGAAAGTAAAAGTAGTAGCAAGATTACATTATATATATATATATATATATATATATATATATATATATATATATATATATACACTTTTTATTATAAAAACAAATAACATGTCTACAATAAAATCAAATTTTGCTGAACACTTATTGGAGACTGCCCATAACTACACAAATATTGAAAAGAACGTGGAAATTTTAGATATCGAAAGGAAAGGAGAGAACACAACACAAAAGAAGAATTACATATTTATCTAAATTATAATAAAGATCCTCATAAAATTTTAAATAATTAATCTGAAAAATAAGACAAATCCAATTTTTGAAAGAATTAAAATATTAAATACAGATTACTAATGAGAAAATTACAACTGTGTCATTTAAATTTTACATATGTTTAAAAGGTCCACATGTGTATATCTCATTGTTTATTATTTATTTATTTATTTAGAGGTCAATGTAAACTGATGATAGTTAAAAAACGAATCACGTGTATGTAATAAAAAGTTTTAATTTAAAGGGTTTTAGTTACTTTCATTACATTAATATATATATTTATATATATATATTTTAGTCTTTGCGAAATTGTTCAAAACCTAAAGACATTAACATTAAAGAATTTACCTGCACGTACACAATATGGTTTAAAAAGAAACGTCTTGGCTTAGGAAAAGATCGATTCTTCCTAAAAAAAATCATTTTGCATCTTAGCGTAACAAATTTCTATTATTTGCATCTTTATTCTTTTACTATGCAATTAAGACTGGAAGTTTAAACTTTCCATCTAAATTTTATATAGAGGTTACAGTTTCCACTCGGTGTGAGATTGGTGAAACAGTCTTCTAAAATAATACTCCCATTCTACGACGAATCCTTCAAATTATCATTTTAAAATTAAAATACTGCATTTACAAATCAAATTCTGATGTAATGTTATAGCGAATAAAACTCAAGAGCAATCGTTGAAAATTTCAGCTGTAGATTTAAAGAGGCTGCCTTTCTTCTGACACTCTGGCGATTCTGCAACAATAGGTCGTACTAAAATTTAAGGTTTTTTTTCTTAAGAGGACAAACTTAAACATGGCACAATGACACACATTTATTGCAGAATCCAACACACAGCAGGCACATAACAAATCAACTGAAATAAGATTCGTTGTGTTTTGCTCCCGTATAATCGTCTCACCATTTCCAGTAACAGTCTTCTATTTCCAAACTGCTTCCTCAAAGTTCAGATATAAAGCAAATAGATTAAATCTTTAATTTAAATTAATACATAATAATCGCATTAATTGTAAGGGCTTTTTCAATATATTTCTTTAATCATTATAATTCAAAATTCTTGAAAGTAGATTTTAACAGGGGATTGAGTTGCGCAGTGGGCACTCCAATATAATGAAAGATATATTCACATTTAAATTTTCTGGAATATATTATATAGTGATTTAGAATAACTATCCGTTACTTTTTTGGTTCTCCTACAAAATATAAGGTGTTTTCATTATGTAAAGTTTTAAGTTTTGGAGGTCGTGCTATAAATCGGCCGTCTAGGTCTCTGTTATAATATTTGGAAATTTTAATAGAATCAGGCAATATATTATACTAAATGATTTTATACTGGTAGTTTATTCTGTTAGTTCTTTTGACAACTATTCAACAATACCTCAATGTTTTTAATAGCTATTAAGAAAGTTAATTTTCAAAATAATTATTTTTATTGTCCAAACTTGAGTTATACAATGATGAAACACGAAGTTTTCCTCATCACATCAACAGTTTTTAAGTACTTAATAAAATAAGTGAAACATGAAAGTGCAAATTTACCAATTAGTTTTAATGATTGATAGTTTTATTTATTAATAGCACTTCCAGGCAATAATTAGTTCACATGTAAATATGAAGTTAATTGGTGTATTTAGATGCGCAATCTGATTGAATATATTGAACTATATTTTCATCATTACGCGTAAGGATATAGCGCGTGAACACATTACGATATATTTATTTTTAGTTAGATTACTACCACATATTTAATCAGGACGTGTGTGATTACGACGAGGGTAGTGGGGGGTTTCAACAATACTTCAACAACTTCAACAATAGAGTTCGCACATACTTACACCACATACAGACAATGATAAGTGAGAGAGCTTATACTGTTCCAACCAGTTCTAACATAAGTTTAACAATAATTTGTACTGAACTATCTGACAATTACTGTCGTAGAGATCGTATAAAATAGTAATGTGACTACCTACTGATATAGTTTACTTTAATCAGTACTGTTCAATGCGTATTGTAGGGAAAGGTTCTTTTTATTCTTTGTAGCGAGTCCCTTATTAAAATTATTCTGTTATATATTATCAGTATACTGCAATACATTAGCTCATGTGTTAACCTTAAAAAAGCTTAATAGTTGAAATCGAAATTTGAAAATTTAACGAATAGGTGAGCATATTAAAATGTTATACATAAGAAATTTTTGATATAGATCAATCTGTCCTTACGATGGCGATTGTTAACAACAAAATCTTATTTACCTAAGCAATGTTTCGACACAGTGTGCCCGGAAGATTCTTTGATGTTTTTGTTACAACCTTTATCGATCAAAGTGACAGGGAGTAGTTTTAATCATGTTCAAACGTGCTAAAGCACGTAATACGTAGGGAGTGCCACTCACACTAGCCATCATCCTCAACAATAAAGTAGAACCGTTAGTCAAGTTGCTTCTTTACCACACAATCTTAACATCTGTAATTAATGTTGTGTTGATCCTCATCATAAAATGAATTTTTTTATGACTGTAAACGTTTTAAGTATTAAGTACTGGTTGTACAGTTATATTTCAAACTTCCAGGAAATAACCACTCTAAAGAAACAGTTCCTGTTACGTACCATGTCTACGTGCACATGGAGTATTATATTTAGTACTTTTAAGTCTGAGAAAGTAAAATTGGAACTCCTCATTAAGGTACCTCCTAAATATATTTGCTATAGCACTTTTAATTTTTTTCAATTTTAATAATATAATTGTATACAGCAGTGTTTGATAAACTCCATATACGTTATTTAAATTAATAAGGTTATCAATGTCTTTCACTAATTAATATTAACCTTAATAACCGTAGGTTATTAAGGTTATTAGGTTTAATAAACTTTATTGTATTCGTTTCACTTATTTGAGAAGAGGCTGAACTCCTTATAAACCATATTATTTCCCTCCTCATAGGCTACTGGCCTGTACAAGGTTCTCATCAAACTGAATGTTGAAAGTGCTTTGTGAAAGCCAGGATTAAAACCTGTGCTATATCTAACTCCGATCTCAAGTCCGACAAATTAGACTGCTTTTAAATTGGCTCTAAGAATATTATATTTCCTTAAACTAAAGAAAATAATAATATTATCAAAAGTAAAATTTTATTACGTATATGACTAGTTCATTCCTTTATAAAACATTATTTAAAACTGCATTATAAATCAATTAAAAACTATGACAATCATTATAAAAATAAAAATATCTATTAGATGAATAAGTTGGTAAATATTTTTGAAAATACAATACTAAATGTTTTTTATAGTCTATTAAACTTACTGAAGACTAACGTATATAAGTAAATTCGTCCGTGAAGAGCGGCAGCGTTTGTATCTGACGTTTATTACTGTTTATGATGATAAAGCAACAACATAGTCTCGGGCCAGTGATTTTTGGTCGTTCCACTTCTGATAACGGCCCTAAATGTTTCTAAATATACATACAATTTTATCCAAACTGGCCCTTATTCGTATCTTCTAACTCGCAATGTAGGCCTGGGTTGACCGGTTATTGTTGGTTTTTCAACAATACGACTACAGTGTCATAAGTATTCCATGACTCACAGAAAATTATTATTCAAAATATCCCTTGTGTATTGCTAAGAGAACAAAACACTAGAGCTTGTTGGTTGCCATCTCACAACAATATGACGACGTAGTTTAGTGCTAAGCCCGGGCTATTGTTCACTTCACTATGCGATCGATACTTCCATAAACTGTCATATCAAACAAACAGTGCAAAGTCAAACTAACATCCTTTTGTGTAGCCTTGAACAATTTATGTGTGCAGTGTACTGTTTAATAAACAATTTTGATACCTCATATATGATTCAAATTCCCAACGAGTACTGTCATCAGAAATATTTTTTATCTTAATATTTACCTACTTCATATAGACCAGGTACGCATCTGTTTCAATTTTAAAAGCATTTTATTGTGTTAAAATTTAAATTATATAGCTATTTCACTCTCGAGATGTCCTCGATTTCCTACAGATTACATATTTTTAGAGATATCATGCCACATGATGTATTCAGATATTTGCATTGATTTATGCTCTATGGGATGTTCAAATTTTTTTTTCATATATAAGAAACTTTATTTCTTATAAATGAAAGTAAAATAATATAAATAATACGAGAATTGTGTTAGTATACATAAAATAATTATCTTAAGGAAGAACATTTAAATCTTTTATATTGATTATGATCACATTCATAAACTAAATAATAACATAGTGAACATTTAAAATAGTACGAACATTGCTTATTTCCTATTAAATGTTGTTTGTCAACAAATTTGTATTATATTGATGCAACCTTATTATCTACGCACCAGTAACGTAGGAAATTGCTGATTGATTTTGTTTAAATTTTGAAGAAATGCGCTCTCTTACTGCAAAGAAGACTTATCTTCATAATATTTCGTATATATTTGCATTTTATCTATGTTTAATTCATTGGTACACGCATATTACATCTTTGAACACTTTTTAATATTTATTAGTACTACTGAACACTTTTTGAGGCTACATTTCTAATACGTTTTTTAAAGTACTTACAGTATCAGTAATAGTTTAAATTCATCTGTTAAGAGCAAAGATAAACACATAGTTCTTCTAAGTCTGCAATGAATCACCCTAACTAATATAACTATAACTTAACAAACAAGTATTTGTTGACCGTAAACTGAGGCTGTGAGTCTAATTTACTCCTCTCAAGGTTATTTTTAATCTTAGATATTGTTTAGAAACAGTTGAATGAAAATAAACTTTCAAAAACTGTTAATCTAATTATTTAATTCACACCGTTGTTTGAACCTTATAAATACAAATAAAGTACATAACTTAACATATGTTTGCATGCATCTAAATAGGAGTAAAAATGACAAGAAAAATAAAATCTCAAAACTGAAAAAAATTATTCCCGAAGTTATTTCTTTGCCTACAGATGGTAAAAGAATACAGATGCAAATAATAAAAATGCGGTCAACATCTTGTCAAAGATCCGCTTCCAATTAAGCGAAAATATCAGTTTTATCTAAGGGTATGAACTCTTCTGTTGTACAAAAATCGGTAAAGCCACTTCATTTAGTAACTGGAATCGAGTCTGCTGTTGTAAGGTTATTTGAAGAACAGGATAACAAGTTTCGTTGTGAGGCCAGTTTTGGCCAGGAAAATTCCTCCAATTTGGCAATAAAGGAGAAAAAACACGTTGATTCTTTGGAAAGACGACACGGTAAAAATCGTATCAGCCGATAAAAGCAAAGTTACTGGTATACTTGAATCAGTACTGCATAAAGAAAATATCAAGGAAACTAAAATACTGGCAAATATGCAGTTTTAAATGGAGCCAACGGATTTAGTTGAATTTAAAGTAGCAAACACCTTAAGAAAACACAAAACATAGTTTTTAGATTAATTTATATCTAAATTAACTCCTCAACATTCCCAAATAGAAATGGAAGAATTATAAAGTTTTGACGTTGAAATTATACGAACAAATATATCAGTTCCAGAAACTCATCATTGCATCACGTCTCAAAGAAGATAAAAAATAAACTTTGGGAAACAGTAACTATCGAATTTTGAATTATACACACAATACAGTTACTTTGAGTTAAAGGATCAAATTAAAGAAAATAGGCTTTTTTTCAACGTGTGTGTATTAAGAGATAGGGATGCCCTTACCACTATTGCTTAACCAAAAAACACACACAGCAAAATATTTAAATTTTCAAACAAAGCATCACAAATTCTATCAAAGAACGATAGAGCAAAAAGCTTATCCTCAGATAATGATGGATTATAAGAGGAATTTAAGAGAGTTGAATCAGATCTTAGATTCAATGGATACGCTCAATCAGTAATAATTATGTACAAACGAACAAAAAGAACCATTCCTGATTCAGTAAATAAAAATAGCGATAAACTTTCGTTTACGTCAATATGTTATGTGCCGGGATTATCAGTGAAAAATAGAAGAGTAAGTATAAAGAATATCATTAGAACCGCGTTCAAAAAACACAATACTCTTTGACAAAATTTCGTACAAACAAAAAACAAAGAAGGAAACATAGGATTCCAATAACTGTGTTGACAGTATATAATGTAGTTGCAATGTGGAATAAATAAGCTACACAAAAATGCCATTGAACATAAGGTTAAAAGAACACAACGTAAACACTAGGTAGGAAATAGGAGAAAAGTCTAAAATTCCACATATTTTGTTAGTATAAAGACTATCCTAAGAATTGGAGTGAAGCTAATATATTACATCTGGAACTTAATTAAATTAAATGGAAATTAATCGAGGTTTTATTCATTCAATTTACAACTAATGAGTCAACTATTAGTCCTAATTACGCCGATTTGTTTGCCAGTTGTAAAACATTACATAAAATAAGTACTAAAGTTACAAAGAATACTATACATGTATTTGTAATGAACCTAAGCGGATTCGTAGTATGGTGTAAGAGGTTTTATTAAATGAACTAATAATAAAAAAGCCCACTCTTAATTCATCCTTTTTTTCCACCATCTTGTTTCTGTTGCGACGAATATCTTTTACTATTAGCCTCTGGTCAGTTCTAAGTGCTTAGTCGACGAATGCAGACCTATTGTGCATGTGTTATGTAGTTCGGTTATAGCAATTAGTGATGTGTTATGTTTTTATTATGTGTATCTTTTAGATATAGTGAAGTTAACTACAGCATGGTGGTAGTATTCCCTGACATGTGTGTCACAATGATCTGGTATCATTTGTTTATTTTACATAGGCTTCATGTGTTACGTTAGTACATTATTTGCTAAAGTTAGTAAAACCTGAAGAAGATATTGCAGATCTGGTTACGTAGTGTTACTGATTATTGTATCTCTGAACGATGGCAAATATTTCGTTGTTTCATAAAAAAAACATTATACATTTGTTTACTATGTAAAATTTGATTTATGAATAGAAATCATCTAATCAACATTTTTACAATATGTTATTCAGTTATTCAATACGTACAATTATTCACAATGGGTTTTGAAACTAAAAGTAAACCGTACACCTGATTTAATATTTGCTGCCAATGTTCACACATAAGAAGTGAACCAGCTAATCATCCGATCAATAACGGAATACTAAAACGTGTATTGAAAATTGTACCAACGGGCTGTAAAATTATTACCAGAGCTCAGACTGCTTTTAGTGGAGATATTACAATAACTTAAACGAGTACGTGTACGGAGTAGAGGAATCACAGGACTCGAAGCTTAGCTTTCAAATTCTAAACTGAAAAATTTCATATAGCACATTCATATTAAAACCTCCTCCATCATAATTAGATGATACTAATATTTACTTGATTTTATAATTTAAATGGCAGGTTTACGCTACAAAATGCGTTGCTTGATACGCTTAGTTGAGCGTCAACATCTCAAGTCTATAACTTATATCATCATGATGAATGTGTTACTACGTCGCATCTTAAAATTACATATAATTTTGATCTGCTTGTTTACAATATTTATTATCTAATTTTCACTTTGCCATCCTGTTTAAAAGCAATGTCAAAATGCTCTTTAACACTCTTGCCCAATCCTATAGCGTGACATTAATAAAATTAATTAGTATTTTTTATTCACAAAATTGAGAGTAATTAGTAATTGTAGATGTATATTTTAACATGTTAGTAAGTAGTTTACAAGCTATTTTATAATAATAGCTTATGATGAACTTTTTTACTTGTACAACTTGGCTGTAATTATTGTGTGGAATAGGATCTGTTTAATGCCATCCAAGCACTATTTTATCGTTCCGTGCTTCTGAGAATTTTATTACTACTCGGCCCCCTCAAGACGAAGTCTGACTCATTTTAACGCCTTGGCGATGTAATATATTGATTTGCTTTTCTGGTATATAGCATTTTGCAGCCTTTCTTGCAGTTAGGTCTTATGATGGAATTAAGTCATATAGTATAATACATAAAAAGAGAAATGTCTATACGGACCAGTATCTAAAGAATGAATATAGAAACATTTCACATCTTCGAATTTTTAACATTTCATATTTAAACTTTCTAAACAACAATGAACAATTTTTTTAAGACCGTTTCATAGAAAACTGTGATAAACTTCAAAAGTAATAATATTCAATTTTATTGCAAATTTCGTATCGTTATTTTGAAGTCTTTCTAATGTTATTGTTCTAGATGAAGAACCAAGTATTTATATGTACTATTTTTAAATTAACGATTAGTTAATAATGTAATTCTAAGGGTACTAATTATATAAAATATTTTTATGTTATATGCTTAATTAACAATGCAAGATGAATATCTCTGGCCACTAGTTTTAGTGCGTCTTTAATTTTTAAGTTCATGCCTAGTGGTGATTTTACGTTCTAGGAAGCAAAATAGAATAAAATGCGAAAACAATCAGAGGTGCTTTCATAAGGATATTAGCAATAGAAAGTAATGGCGTGTGATATAGCTAAAATTAAAATCTTGTATTATCGTTTTAAATATATATTTCAATACATGTATTATTTCATAATAATCCTATTACCTAATCTTTTATGAGTTCTGTAGTTTTAAATGTATATAATACTAATATAACAGTTAAGGAACCAAGCTATAATGCAATCTGAGCACATATGTTCGGGTCTCATATTTTCACAAACAAAAATTTGTCAATAACACAAAATACAAGTTCTCATATTTGTTCTTGATAAAATCTTAAGATTTTTTAAATACCTTCCATTTATATTAAGAATGGAAATTTATATTATATTAGGAAATTGTGCAGAAATTTAAATACTTAGGAGAAGTAATCACGTATAACCTGAATGAAAAACCATCTTGGCAAAGTAAAATAGACAAACTAACTAAGATTAAACATGCTACTAAGAATACGTGTAATAAAAGATGTCTTTCAATAAATACAAAATTAAGACACTACAAAACAGTTGCTCTGCCACAAATTACATACGCAAGTGAAACAATATTTAAAACAACAAATACTAATTGCAATAGATAAGGTTCTTAAGATGGAGAGAAGAATAGTCAGAACTTGCTTAAACAAAAACTATCAAGTAGACTGAGTTTGGAGACCAGCTTCCAATGAAACAGTCTACAAAAATATAGAACCCATTACAAGTATAATTAAAAAGAAACGAATATCATTCTTGGGGCATTTGTTAAGAACACCTGAAAATAGAATTAGCAGGAAAATAGTAGAAAAACTGTGGTATATTAAAAGTGACATTAAATGGATCACAGAATTAAAAGAAGATATGAGAGAGTTACAAATTACAGTAGAGGATTTAAAACACAAGACAAACACATTGAAGATATTGAATGACAAACACTCTACACTACAGCTGAAAAGAAACAAACAACGAATAGGAAGAGTGGTTCCGGAGGAGGAAAGGAAATTACGCTCGGAAAGGATGAAGAAATATTGGGTGGATAAAAGAAGAAAGACTAGAAAATATAAAGTGACTAAAGTGGTCCAATGTATGCCATAAAATTATAAATAAATAAATAAATATATTAAGAATGAAAGGAAAAACAGAGCGTTCTTAAATACGTATTTTCCTTTTAGTATAGCCAAACATTTCACTCATTTCATAATGTACGTGGATATTTACAGTTAGCTGAGTATTTCCCATGATCCTAGAGAGGTCTCGTATTTTCATTATAAAGTGCTGACTGGGAAATTATATCTGCAACAATAATCTGATGATGAGGTTATACCAATAGTTTAATCATCACCAACGCTTTAATGGTAAAATAGCCGCGATGAGGCTTCTACGTATCCTGTACACGTAAACAAGAGTATCTAACTAACTGACTTGTGTTTTAGTTGTATATCTATATGGCGGGAAAAAGTTTCAGCACTTTTCTAATTTTGTAATATATGCCGGTTCAATCGAATTATAAATCGCTTGGTAAAATTGTGAAAGAGAGTATTTTATTTAATGGAAATTAAATTTATGAATTTATTCTAGTAGTGATTTGCTCACTATAACCCACTAGTGGCAGCAGAACCTAAATGTAGGAAACGTAAAGTTATTTTAGACACAGACGCTTTCTGCAGCACACAAAAAGCCTAATAATAGAATAAAGGTCTATTTAAACGAAACATGAATTTTACATAAAATCGTTTGTTAAGATTCGTTTTGTCAGCAGATCAGAATTTTAGGGAAATTGAAATTTAGTTTAGACAACACCGGTTTTTTCAGCTGTAAAAAGCCTCATTATAAAAGAAAAATGTATTTACTTGAAATAAATGTAATATAAAATACGTAGGAATTTTATTTACTCGCTTTTTTTCGTTACGACTAAACTAACCTATAAATGTCACTAATGTTAAAGTTTCGTTATTCAAAACATCAATGATTATTTTAATAAGTGAGCCAAACATTTGCAAACTGGATGTAAGTAAATTTATTGTTATAAACAAACTATTTCAACGGCTGTAAATATTAAATATTATAAAAATCCAAAATTCATTTCAACTGTAGATGGCTGTGAAAAATATTTTGTAGTCACACAAATAATCGTCTAAAAAGAGTATGTTAGTATTAATATTATAGTTTTGTGCAACATATTTACATTCCTAAACTATGTGCGAATATTATTTTAATTAAAAATGTATTACCATCAGAATCGTCCATTTTTCGAATCATAACTAATTTAAAATGATTAAGAAACTATTTAAAAACAGTGAGATTAAAAATGAATGGCCAACATTCATTTACAATTTTTGGTAATTTAAACATTGTTTCTTAATGCTGGAAAGGGAAATGGAGGTAAAATGCCTGCTTTGATTATCAAGGGACTCCCCGAGCTTGTCAATTACTCCTGTTACTCCCTTGATTGTCATCCCCTTTGTATACAATTTAAGACCTATCTTAGCTGCAAGTTAAAATAGAATTGAACTGTTCAAAATATAATATGAGGATATTTTATGATAACATATTCAAATCAATGTTTTATAATACATTCTACTGATAATAAATGTAGAAGCCAAGAGATACTTGTTTTATAACGTAACAATGAATAAAAGAGATATTTATAATCAACAATGAAAGATCAGAATTAGAGAAATGTTTAAGGCATTTTATTTGTTGGCGATAGAATTTACATTTTTGTATGGTTTATCAAAGATTCCTCAGTGTAAAGGTTCTCAAAAACTCATATGGCTTGGTTCGTGGTCATGACACAGAATTAAAAACACAGATCGTATTTTCTTTCAATAACAGTAATCTTATTTTAGGCGTGCTAGTTAGTAATTTGCTGTTTGTGATTCGTTCTCAGATAACAACTGATTTAATATATAACAAATGTTGACGTTTTTTAAACTATCAATTCCACTAGTAACATTACTTTGTAGTTTTTGTAAAATGTTTTGGAATTTTCTCCTTTTTGAAGGTTAAACCGTTTTGTCTTAGAGTGCTGAGATTGGGAGGAGTGCAGTCTTACAATAAATTTAAGTGACTGTTTGTATTCGCTTTTATGTTCAAATATTTTAAACATCATGAGTCTCTAATTTTATAATTCATATTCTACGAAATAAATTTTATAAATAAAAATCCATAATAATTTATATATTAGTTTTATTTATTTTGTTTTCAATTAATCTAGTTATTTATTTTTTTACTCCAAATAATCTACACCATTGCATATCTTATTAAAATACTGTAATATAAAAAGAAACAAATATTTCCCCTACTAAATACACAAAAGTGATTCAAAAACAGATTCAAAAATATCTGTAAGATTTTTAAAAACTATCACTTCAATTTAATATAGTGACTTGGTATCTTGTAACCATAAGGACGTAGAAGAATTCAATATAAGGATGAGACAAACTTCATATATATTTACTGCATGTTTAATACAGTTTCCCGCTTTATCTTCCTTCTTATTCCAACTGGGCAGTAATTAATACGTTAAAACTTGTGTCATTCTCATGGTTTGATATCACCCTCAATTAAGTTTAAAACCATTGTTAAAAATAAAAAACAATATTATTTGTAATTGTAATAAATATTTTGATTGCATTCGACCCTGTGGGGGTCGGAGCATGGAGAAGTAATAGAGTACAGAGATGGATTTTTTCCAAATTCCGTCACACATAACATGGATTTATTATCGATGTTTGTGATATATTTCCCACAACTTTATAACTGTATTAATGTCTCAAACTGATATAATATTTAAAGATAATTTATAATATGTGAGTTGTCTTATTTTATATTAAAACTGAGCAATGCATTGTATTATATTAAAGACTACTTGTAGCCAAGAAATACAACGCATCACGCAGATTATTGGATGTAATAGTCCTTAGTCGCTTTAATTTAAATGCAGTAACACTAATGTTACAGGAATAGTTTGCGTAATATATGGTTTATGTGGATTTAGGCAGTGAAGAGGCTTTGTTATTTCTTTACCATTGAGTTACCTTAAATGTTTATCCGTAAAATGGATCGTGTTAAACAGCAAAATGACGTCAGTGACATTGTATGAAGACGAGTTTGTTCTGTTATAGAGAGCTGTCGCTTACTTTAATTGTTACATGATACGTGTGCACTTTACCGAAGTACTCGCAGGAGTGTCGTAGACATCTCCTTTGAAAAAGTTCTACGTGACACATGGTATGGCGTACTCTTACTTCGTATACTTAATACGTTTTACTGGACACTGCTTTAATACTACTTAAAATCTATGTGTTTTTGATAATGGATGACAATTGAGTTTAGTCCCATTTTAAATAATCAAAATTAGACATGAAATGTATTAAAAGCATAACTTGAATATTTATTAAGGTGTATTATTTACTTACACGTGTTGTATATAGAACGATCATGTTATAATAGGATTTTGAACATATATACATTATTAAGGACGAATTGTTTGGTACATAATTTGAAGGTGACACAAGGAACTAAGAATAAAAACTCTGCCATTTTGGATACTGTAAAATGTTCCATAACCTGTTTGCGGCAATGTGTTCTACGAAAAAAGACCTTTAATTTTACATCTCGACCTATGCTCTAATTTAAGATTTTCTTCTAACTACCTGCGGGTCATCCTGGTGAAAGATAGAATCATGACAATCGAACCCAAATTTTTTTATAGGTAATATTGATATAACATGTCACATTGCTTAACAAGAAATGGGTAACAAGTTATTAAAACGATCCCGCAATTTTTAAGCACACTATGTATAATTGTTTATTGATATAAAATACAGTGTTCATTTAACGTTATCTAATGTTTATTAAAGCGTACTAAATAATATTAGAAATCTTTCGTATACAGGAGAATCTAGCATTATTTGGAAGAGGAAAGTTATTTATTAAAAACTCGCAGCATTTGAGTACATTGTAACGCATATTATTCGTGATGAAAAAATACAAAATAAAACTGTAAGTTATCACGTATGACGTGAGGGGATGTTAATGGTCTTGACATTTTATCTCTGAGTCAATTTAGTTATTATTTGTCTCTAAAATAGGTAACTTAAACAGCTTATACGTGACGTAACACAGGAACTACACTTACCACGTGAGTTTTAATTACATATAAAGGGCTTACTTTGACTTTACATTCACTATTAAACGACTGCTTCTATAACTTTTTTTGAGGGAAGAGGGACCCATTGAGGAAGGGTAGTGGGCTGAATCTCAGTCAAGCCTCTTTGGAAAAAAAGTGGATAGCTCTGTAAAAGACTCTCCAGTCAAAGCTGATAAAAATGGCAAATATTTCTGAAAACCTTATTTTCCAGGAGTATCTAGCATCATTTGGATGAGCCAAATTATATCCAAAAAATTAATTAAAATTTAATATAATATACCTTTTACCTGAATGAAAAACTCTCATTTAGGTACATTGTATGACCGAAAAAACACAAAATACAACTAGATGTTATTACGTATTACGAGACGGGTGTCATGGTCTCGTTATTATGTTTCATAGACAGAGTTATTAGTTGTATTTAAACTTCGTCACTTAAACGGCATACACACGTGACTTCTCACAAGAACTGCACTTATAGCGTGGGTTTTAACGATATATAAAGGCCATACTTTGTTTTTACATTCACTATCAAACAACAGCTCCTGTACCATAGGGTGGGGGGGGGCTCCTGCCGAGATACCATGAGGAGGGGTAGCGGGCTGAATTTTAGTCATTTATCCTTGGAAGAATGGGAGCCAACTCTGTACCAGACCCTCCAGTCAAAATGGGTAGGAGGAGGTCACCACCTTATGTTTAGGCTAGCAACTGCCTCTAACACTTATGGAACCCCACCACCTCGAAGAGTCATCTTCTGCAGTCAGTAGACTACATATATCGGCCCATCCTTGCACCAATTATACCGACAGTTGCCGTTAGTGATGTGCCTTTCCTGGATAGCCAGAGATTTGTTAAATATAGTGATTTTCTGCACCCAGTATTGGTAGAAACGGAAGGTAGAAACTAGCCAAAATGGAAAGTTTCTGGGAAAAATTATGTTATGTTATGTACACATATGTTTGCATATGTGTCTCTACTGCTGAAGGAATGTCTTTAATGTCTTAGATATTGCGTAACGCATGACTCTCGACAGAATTATTTTTTTAAATTAAAACAATTGTAATCATTAAAGCACCAGTTAAATATTATATGCACCACTCTCTCCTCCCAATATTTTCTCTTGCTGTTTTTAGTCTACTGATGGTGCGGTCACTCAATCATGTGCTTAACTCGTTAACTAACGTTAAAACGTATTAAACGAGGATGTAACGCCCTGGGGGTTGGTTAAATTTTTATCGAATTTGGCATCATGTGATTAAAAGAACCCTTACCTGTGAGGGGTTACGTAAACCTCCACCTTCTGTATTTCAGATCAATAGGTGTTTATAGCTCTTATCACATATCGACTTATATCTCGGCCCCATGTCAACGTACATTTAGAGTAGCAAAGTAACGTTGTCTTCAAAATGTGAAGACTAGGAAAAATCACCAGTTGTTACTTTTTAAGGCTTCCTCATCAAGATCTCCTGAATTTTAGCTGTGCAACTATCCGAATCGCTTGCTTTTGCATTATGAAAACTGTTAAGAACTTCCTATTTCTATATTCCCCCCCCCCCAAAACTAACGCTACGATGACTAAACTTGAATTCAGAAAATGTCAGAGAATTAAATAATTTATATTTTATGGCTTAGTAATGAGCTAAGCCCACATCTGACATCGCAGTTTGGTGTGGTTATAACAGTGTAGGTCACGAAACACTTTGACTTTCCAGTCTCACTAAAACCATGTCTAATAGAGTCACCAATAAAAATTGGTCGGCTTATTACTTCTAAAATAAAATTGCCTTTTAGAAAGCAAGTTGTGTTGGTTAGAACGAAAGCATTCTGGTAAAAAAGACTTGGCTTAGAAATAGAAAAAAATAGGACGGGGCGATAATTAATTGCAGAGAATATATTGTCTTTCTTACATTTTGGAGTTACTTTCGCAATTTTTGAAGGCGATAAAAACTCCTCATTGTTAGTGTGAGGTATTCACGTCTGTTAATAGTCTCACAATATGTCTTCAACATTATTTAATGATATTTACTGATAAAAGATTACTATCTTTAGATTTTTTTGGTTAGGAGCAACAAGATAGTTTTCAATCTCAATCTTAACAACAGGAGAAAGTGTCAATGCGGTAACTTTAAATTGTTCCTTACGATTTTAGTAATTTTCCTCTCCCTTTTTAATTTTTCCTCTAGGCTACGAATAATATCCTCTTAGCCGTAGCGGACCGAAATGGCTGTATTGACCACATACATTACGATACTTTGAAGGCTAGAAATTATGTTGTAAATTGCTGTCTGTGATTCTGCTACCACGCGTTTATCACTTCCAGGCCAAACGATCTAACAACCTGAATAATCATTTTGTTGATAGCATTGATTGTATAAAACACCGATGTTAAATCATCCATTAGGCATTAGTTCTGTTTATGATTCACCAAGTAACTCATTAGGGCTTCGAAATTGAAAAATTTTACTCAGTGGCTACTGATTGACTCGAATTTCAATAAAAATAACTTGATTATTTTATTCTGATTTTGCAGCGGAAAAATGTCGAAAGAAAGATTTATTTCTCTTCAAAATTGCCGAACCTCCTCCTTTGGATAGTTTTTCGGCAGTTGGCTTGAATAATATTAGGAATCTAGCCAAGGTAATGTTTTTGTTATGTATACCGTTCTCAGTTCTTACTAGAACGTCTGTTCGGAACTAGTGTTTTTATAATCGTATTCTTTGGTACCGGACTGCGCATTTTGGTCAAAAACTAATTGTACTTTACTATACAATTTTGAGGTTTTCTGTGTTCTTGTAATTACGTCACTAAATTAGATTCCGTGTTGGTAAATTGGATCTGTAAAAACAAAATTATTTGGGTGATATTCAATCTATCGTATCGTATCGTATCGAGCGAGGTGGCTCGTTTGATCGCCACGACAACGTAGCTGCAGTGCTGGTACCCGAACGGGCATGGGTGGTACAATCAGGCAGTACCTGATTTGATAGCTGGTTTGACTGCTACCATATCTTTCTCAGCCCTCATTATACTCTTCACAAACAGATTGGCCAGTAACCTCCTACAGGGGAACATACCATGACGTGTACACTTGCGTATTCCTATGGCATTAAAGTCTAAAAGTTAAACTCTTCGTCTCAGATTCACACCTCTTCAACGAATTAATTGTATTGGAGCTTTGGTATATTTGTCCTTTTTATGGTTTAACCACCAACATGCGCCCTCTTAACCAAGTCTCGATATCCTCCTTTTTCTTTGCTTTCTCATTCGTGAAACTTTCTAATTTAGCTTCAGCAACGTCAATAGTTGTTATTATACTTGTAATGAGGTTATCTTATTGAGCACAGCTAGTATTTCGAAAGGTGGTAGACGGAGGTATAGAACAGAGGCGGTTCACATTGATTGGCGCCGTCAATCATGGGAGCAGTAGACAGTACCGGCAGAACGCACAAGACAATACAGTCAGCATGGTTGAGAGCGGGATTCTTTGGTAGGCTGAGGGCTGCTCGCATTGGAAACCACTGGAGATCCTGTTTTCACAGGTATTCATGAGAAATATCTCGTCCTTGTACTGGAGCAAGATTGTATATGACAGCAGTGTTTTTTCACAAATTCACATACACAATTCTAAGAGATTCATTGTTATGCTATAGTCGGGAAATCACCATTACTGAGTCCACCGATGCTATTGTGGGTGTTGATGGTAATGCGGCGGTCAATATAGGATCCGTTCTGTGCCAGGCGTGGATGGAGCGAGTAAAGCGACTGTTGCAGGATGAACGAAGTGCTGATGAGGGCAAGTGCATAGGAACCAGGTGCTCTATGCTACGATTGTCGTTAAACATCATCACAGTCTTTATTTCAAAATAAAGTATGTTTACGTAATAGAGTTTCATACTACTTCATCATTGTTCAAAACGCTGGCAGTGCAGTGTATTTAACATTATAGAAGGCTATGCAGGATTTGTCCAAAAATGGTCTACAATTTACACAATATAGAATTTAATCTGATATGTACAAGAATTTATACCACAACTAATAAAATACTTTGTATTGAAAATTAGTGCAAATATTGTAATATTAGCAAAGACTACAAAGTCTTTGCTAGTATTGAAAATTAGTAATGTGTGTAGTCTATTAAGTGATTTAAACAATTTATAATTGTCAATGATTTTATTAAATTTACAAGTAATTTGGTCTCTCTCAGAAAATTATTACGTACAATTTCAGGTTATGCTAAGAGTAAAAGAGATAGTCAGGAATTAAATTCAAAACAATGTTTATTTCTAGAAAAAATAGGTATTTTCATGAAAGTAATGTGAGAAGGTAATAGCTTTTATACGTGTATACAATAAATATGAAATCATACTAAATAATTACTACAGCAAGTTTAATATTAATAATTGTGTTGCGCAAATGAGAGTCGAATACCAGCAAATTATAAATTCTAATATGTATTTGATTGTGTTTTTAAGAATGACTCAATTCACGATGTTGCTAACAGTGTAAAAATGTTTGTGGTATTGGAAAGGATTCCTGATATTGACAGCAGCTGAGTTTATTGTACTCCTGTACGTATTCATTCAGTCAACGGTTTGGTTTTTTTAGCCAACTACACGTTTTATTTTATCCATTCATATTACAATAACAATAATTACTTTTTTAACCTGCCCATAACGGTATAGAATATGATCGTAAGATAAATAAGATAACTGATTTATCAAGTTAACGCTGAAACGAATAATCTGAAGATAGTATTGATCTCATATATAATTATAATTGTTATATTTAATTAAATAATAAATTTAATTTGGTATTATTTGAACTAATATAACTACACCTGTTTCGAGTGCATTATATTTCTGGCTCCATGTTCCTACGATAAAGAAAATGTATTAAATGTGAATATTTATGGCGAACTTACTCCGGTCTTATTATTTTTGTATGTATTTGATTATACTTAAATCCGCGATCAAGAAAATATATATTTGTACCACGGTCATAAAAGCCTGCTTCTATTAAAAGACAATTAAATGGGGTTTTTAATAATCTTTAACAAATGTATAGTAAAAGTTTTATAGTAACACTGTCAATCATATCTGTATTACAGAACTGACCAAGCATTGATAATGTGTACTAAAATGCACAGTTAAACGTACATATTTACTACAACTTTAAACTTTCCTATCTGGATACTTAATTACTCTGTGCTCAACAGCGGTTACAGAACATGTTAAAATAGGAAGTATTGTTAACCATACTCAGAGCATTCAAGACTATGAATATACAAAATAGAAATTAATGGTTACATTAATTATATATTTTTTTTGTGGTCATAAAACAATATTTATACAGTACTGTATTTTATATTTAATACACCATTTTAATTTATAACAATTGTTTGTTGTAGTGCAAATTTATATAAATATGGGATTTTCACATCCATAGAGATTAGTGGCCATAGCCCACAGTAATTTTTCAAAACCGGGATAGGCCTGTATCTTAACCGGGAACCATATGAATGCTTATATAAAGTCTCAGTACAATCGGTCTAAAAGTTGTACGTGATTGAGTAACACACGCAGACACAAAAAGATACACATTAGATTTGTGTTTAATAGTATGGATATAAATCCATACTATTATATTAATGTATCCACTGTAATAAATCAGTGTTCTATAAGTATAATTAAAAAATTAGATGTTTTAATGGAACAAATTGATTATGTAATGAGATAAATCACAAATACGCAATAAAACTATGTATGATACTTACTAATTAAATTTGTTTACTCCTTTTATTATCAAGCTAAAGACAATTACTTTCCTATAAACAATAAATCATCTGTATATCGCTTAGGAGTTTGCAGTATTTTCAAAGAATTACCTGAGAATGTATTCATGTGTCCTTTGAAGATGAAATGCGCGTTACGCATCTGCCTCTATTTCTCGTGCAAAGCTTAATATGAATGAAAATCGCTCCAACTATATCATTAATTCTTTACGAAGAGCCGATTTTACTGCCAGATATACATAATTATGAAACTAAGCATCTAATGAACATCTTTAGTAACAAATTTGTAATAGTACATTATTTCGCAATTAACATAAATTTCTCTTTACGTCAAATTTTTATGCAATGTTTATAAGGTATTTTGTGGTTGTTTAGAAAAAGACGTTTTGTGATACGATATTATTGTAATAAATACAAATATTTAAGAAAAATGTTTATTAAATTTGATTTTTAGGATTTCTTGGTAAATTTTCTTATAAAAGAAAACAATTGCGTATAAAAAGGTGAGTTCTGCTCCATTTCACCCTCCGCTTAGTGCAGCGTCTAATATCTGACGCTATCACAGACTTGATTCCTGGAATTTGGGTTCCATGTTCGTCTGAGAAGACGAAGCTCAAAACTATTTTCATCGCTTTGATATCAAAGACACCTAGACTACAAAACCAAGTGCTATCTAGTTTAATAGTATCTCATTGTCTCATCAGTTGTTTTCCCATTGGATAGTTCATTTCCATAAATAGTTTTCATATGCAGTGATACGAATTAAGTGTAGACCAAGTATGATTATGTAAAGTATATTACGTTCATATGAAATATAATTGTGTGAAACTCTTTACAACTGAATGAAGTCCAGTAATACATTCATGAGTCTAAAAACTAATTGAGGTGACAATGAAGGAGGTATTGTCTAAACGTACTATGTTATATATAAGATGTGTATTTATTTCACTACTAGAATGTTATTAATTGACTTACTTCATTACTAATTTCAGTTTAATTACGTAGATTGCAAATAATTCAGCTAGTTCTAAGACTTCCAAACAATTGGCCAGTGTTTCTTGCAAAACATCTTATGAGTGGTCAATTAACGGTAACAATGAAAGTCAATCGGTTGTAAACAAAGAAACAAACAAGTGATTTTGCTTTGTATACATATCTGATCCTTACATATTTGTCCTTCTACAAATTAATATTGGAAATTTTCAAGCACATAGTTGATCATAGATATCTTACTTGGTAGATAATTACATATTTAGTTTCAAGTTTAATACATAATTCAGCTCTCTATAAGGCTTCTAAATAAAATTTCCAATTTTTGCTGCTTAATATAATATAATATAACAGTGTAATAAGTGTTCGATTACCATTAGCAGTAAAAAGCACTTTTTCATTTTGTCTTGTATACCTATTTCATTGTAACACTATTTCTTTCGAATATAGACTTAAGAAGTAGCTTCTCCTGTTGTTAGACTTTATATTATTACAAACCACCGGTGCGTCAATTATACGTTATAGTTACGATTAATTATTTTTCTCCCAATGTTTAGACATATCCGTAGTGTCTTGGTAATTTTGATGCGTTTTATAAATAATTATATAAATATAAAGGCAATATTATTTATTTTCTAACAGTATCGTTATGGAAAGCACTTATTTTTTGGGTAATATAAGTGATACTCAAAAATAGGTCAGGACGTAGATTATATAATTAACACGGATATAGTATAAACTTGTGTCTTAATTCTACAGAAGGGTTTTTCATCTAAAGAATATGCTGGAATATGATGAATTGGAAGCCCATAGAACGCCTATTGCATTAATTCAGTTTTAGATCTTTGATTTAAACTGTTAGATCGTAGACGAACATGTTCTGTTGGTGGTTTTCATTCAGTCACTTAACAACAAAGACACTAAGTGCTTTATTCAAATAGGAACAACAAAGAAGTGTCCAATAGATCTAAAGAAATATGTAATACAGATATTCTATGAACGCCATTAGATCTTGAATACACTTGTAGGTTGCTCACCTCAGGAGCAATATCTTCAGACCAAAAAAGTAGCCACGTGTGATTGATTGCATAGTATCGTAATAGAGTCTCTATTACACTGCATGTCTTTAACTACATGCATACAAATTTCAGACTCAGGTTTACATCATATATATGCCATAAATAGATATTTAACACAATATGAAAGTAACAGCATTGTGTACTTCGTATTTATAAAGGTAGGCATACCTTGGTTCACTATTATTGAAAAGTATTGGCATCAAACCTGGTGGTAAAAATAGTCATGAACCTTAAAGTAGTATACACCAACAAATTTTGATTAATCAAAATGGGTTTCGTAGTATTGCAAACCCCGAGTTCTATGACGTAATATTATCTATGTTGTAGTATATTTTTGTGTTTTGAACTGTAGATTTAACACCGTTAGTAAGATTTACCATAAAAGGAGTGCCTACGTTCAGTAATACGTTTGTTGTCAGAGTGCTAGTTGAACTTTCCCTTGTGACAAGATAAGGGTAATATATTTATCCAGGTTAGTCTGTCCTAGATCAAAACTCTTTGATTCGCATTTGTAACACATGTAATTTAACGGCCCTGATTGAAAAAGTTAGTAGTTTTGTGGGTTTAATACGGTACATTTGACATCATACCTTCATTTTCTTTGTTATTATCTAAGCTTTCTTTATTTTGGGATGTCTCTTTACGCTCAGTCAAATACTGTTTTCCAATTTTTTTTTTTATGTTGAAAATATTTATTATCTATATGAAAACAACTAAATTGACCTGATTTAACATCACAACTGTAAATTACACCTTCTTTTTAGTAACACAATTTTTCACGGTCTCTGTTTTTTTACGCTCAAGAGATATATAATTTGTGTGTATAAAACTGATACATTATAGTCCGATGTTTCCGGCTGCTCACCCTCTCTAGACAGTGACAGTTCAAACAGTTACAGCTCAACGTCAAAAGTAATTTTGTGTAAGACTGATGACCCACAGTAAAATGCTTGAGTTGTCTTATTTATGAGCTATACCCCGTTCTGCATGCTCACTTATTTTTCTATGATGTTTTGGTGGCCGTATAAAATCAATTATAGCTTTAAATTAGCATAACATGTTTTTAATTTGTTACATTATTGAATACTGTAGTACATTATTTTAATTCAGTTTAAAGATGTTCCCCTAAACTTAATTATCACTTATATACTAACTAATAATTAGTTAGTTTTGTGTTCATCAGCCATGCATGTATTTTCACTTAGCTGAAATAGCAAACATGTTATTCGACTTAGCTTTATATTATATAAGTACTTTTTATCGAATTAATTTGAACAGAAAAACTTTTACCCGATAAGCTTCTACTTTAGTTTTATAGGATAATGCTTAATTAAAATACCATAGGACACCATCGTATATCATCATAAGTCATTTCATAATGAAAGCTACGACTTTAGACTTCGACTTTATGATTCCTCCACATTGCTTAAAAAAACTTCATGTATTACTAAATTTTTTTACTAAAAGTTACATGTATTTCCACAAGAAGATCTAAGGATTTAGCAAATTTGTAATGTCGATGAAAAGGTATTAAATATTTTACAAGAGAATAGGAAAAAGTACCATAGCCTGTGTAAAAATGATCTCGAATCCACCAACAAGACGTGAGTACACCAGACGATGGAACATATTAAGTTTAAAATACCAGCTATGACTAGAAACCTTAGTTTCTTAATGAATGTAAACACCTTCAAAGCTATATCTATCGTGTTGAATACGATAAGTATTCTACAAAAAGATTTTAATTAAGAAAAAAGTTTTACCTTTTTTACCTTTTAAATTGTACCACTTGTAAACATAAAATCAATGTCAAAGATATAATTGTTACGTTATCACTATCTAAAAAATGAAAGGAAATGAATAGTCAGTAGCACTGAATTTACAATGTATCATTGGCTGATCTAAGGTAGTTGTGAGAATAAAAACGCCATGATCAGTTTGTATATCATCACGTTCATTCCTTAATTAAACACATACAGAACCGTAGAATAGAATGGATGTCAATATTTTATACCACTCTTCCCTGTATTTCGCAACATCGAGATGCAATTAAAATAACAGATTTTTTTGTTCTCCTATAGAGAATTATAGACATTTACAAAGTTGAATACAACTGTTCATTTGTGTTATATATTAAATTGGAAAGAGGTTCTTTAAGGAATGGTGAAAAGTTTATCAGAACATTTTCAGTTACTTAAATCAAGAATAATGTGACCAAGTTAGCTCATTATTAAATATGCTAAAGTTTCATACAAATATAGAATCAAACGTGTTGGAAACATCTGTGAAAAACTAAGCGATATTGAAAAAAGTCGAAAACACCTTCTTTCCGCATCACTATCGATATGTGTGAAAACAATTAAACCATAAGGTTCATTAAGTTATTTTTCTATCTATAATATTTATTTTAAAGCAATAAAAACTACTAACAAACGTGTACAATTATCATTATAAACACATTTAATACACTTTCGAAACCTCCTTAAGTTAAATGTGCTTGCCTCGTTAAGTATTATTCATAGCTGAATTTGTTTTTTATTACATCATTAACGTTATCACAACAATTTTTACAACGGAAAAAGATCCGAAAAATGACTGAAAGCATAGAAAAGATAGTTAAATTTCGTTATAAATAAAAAAAACAACTCAATTCAATAAATCTTTGATGAAATAAAATGTCTGAGATTTGTAAGAAGTAAATAAAAATAATACTATTCTTTTATTTTATTTTGTAGTGTGGAATATATACTAAAACCATTTATTAACAAAAGCTTATGTAAAATGCTTGTGTTGGGTTTTATTATTGATGTAAGTAGTTTACATTTGTCTGTCATCAAAGATTTATACGAGCAATCTAGATACACAATTCCCACATCTAAATACACAAACATGCTAATCATAACTGTACAAGTGTCTGTTATGTTACTTATAACGTTGTGCTGCACTATTGCTGGAATGGTAACAAGATTATGAATACTGAATTATATAGAACTACAGATAATATAACCACACTATGTCCTTCTTCTCCAGAATATAACTGTGTTATTATTGGAAATATTTTATCAAATTCATTTTTTGATTTTTCAGTTGAGAAAAGATATAAGTAATGATTTTGTTATCTTATGTAGCTTTAAATCTAAAGACATCAGTTTGATTTTATCTGTGTATATTTTGTAGTTATTTAAATATTTTATTAAATAGCTATTAAGAGGATGGATCGCTATACAAATGTATTAATTATGCGAAGTAGTATGGCACTGTGTGTAAAGTGTATTGGATCGGATTTATTTATAATGTTATATTTATGGTAAATATAAATAACATAATGGTCAAAATTATGTTTATAATAACTCTTGGAGGTAATCTACATTTTCCTTGTAGGTAATTTAAATTTATTGCATGTTTTTAATCATTAATGGACATGTGTTACGCTATCGCGTCCTGAAAGTATGAGTATGAATTAATCCTTTGACTTTGTCAATCGATAAACAAATGTTTTAGCCAGCTGATCCTTAAATAAAAAATGTATATCACATAATTATGGGTTATAAATATATTTATTATAGTACTTAAGTAAGTATGTGTAATTTTTAGTTTTTAAATTAAATCAAGGGTGGTGCACATGAAACTCATTTATATCATTTTTGTCTAGGAATCTCACTTTTGAATTCTGCAACAATCTGCATCCCCAAAGTAACATACTAATTATCTGTAGCGATCTTACTTCTTGATTGCATGTACACTACCGTTCTTTGCACTTGTCACACGTTCTGCAATTGTTATTCTCTCAGACAATTGTTTTTAAATTTGAATTTGCACTATCGTAGAACATTCTGAACATTCTCAGTCACCCAATAACACATTTAAACTCCCTTCTTAGATTAGGGGATAACTAAAATTCATATACATTTACCACAGACGACATTACAGATTTCGTTACTACGAGTTATTTGAAAAGAGATTTATAATTGCTTGACATGGATTTTCAACAGACGGTTGATTTTGGATTTGAGATTGTTTAATAATATATTAAACTCAATATATAGGAGTACTTAATATTTAGTATCATTTACAATTATATGATAAGATATAATATTTAATATTTTTTTGAAGCTCTGATAAGCCGGAATTGTCTTAATCAGCAAGCTCGTGGCATTATTAATATAACAAATATATGTGCCCAATAAAGTAGATACATGTTTCTTCGCTTTGCATGTGCATCGTTCTTTTGGGGACATATAAAATTGATGGTGTTGGTATGGAATAATTACAATAACATATATTTTTCTATAATAACAATAATAAACCATATTTTAATAAAATAGGATTTTAAAATTTATTTTACTACGTTTGGCTAAATGTAGAAAACAATACCACTAACCAATGCGCATAGTGTCTTCCTATCCCGTCTTTGTATTTATCACACTATATGTGAGATTAAAAAATCAATCTTCAGGTAGGATTTGCAGGATAATTTAAGGATTTTTTACACACAGAGTGTTGACCTTACGCCCTGAGATCAAAGGTTACATAGATTATCTTACGGTAGTAAATTATACTATATGCTGGAAGGAGAACGGATTATTAATTAACTGAATATCTATTTTATTGTCCTTGCAGTTTCAAATCAAGATAAATTTATTATTATACTATCACACTACGTTTATCTGCGTTAGTTTCTTTAGCAATATTTATGGTTGGGCATCTACATATACACCGGGTTCTCTAAATTTTATGATCACTGAAGGTATCTCAGAGACTGTAAGAAACTGTCACCGCTTTCCCATTAGTACCTCTAAAGGAAGGTTTTTATGTTTTTTGCTAGATATATATTTTCTTCTTTATAAATATTACTAAGACAAATTTTTCAGGATCATAAACTATGAAGTGTATAGTTCGAGTATATTTTTAATGCAACAACCCATATTTGCACTAAGAAACTGTCACCGCTTTCCCATTAGTATCTCTAATGGAAGGTTTTTATGTTTTTTGCTAGATATATATTTTCTTCTTTATAAATATTACTATGACAAATTTTGTCAGGATCATCAACTATGAAGTGTATAGTTCGAGCATATTTTAATGCAACAACCCATATTTTACTTAATAAAAATAAATAAATGATGATGAGGGGAAAGCCTCCTTATAATCTAATGGCCAAATCAGGTTGTATGTTTATGCTTGTTGTATCTCGCCTCATTGAATAGTAGTGAGTGAATACCATTCTTATTTGTTTGTAAATTAAACATTCATAAATTTGCTTTACTGTTTATATAATAATAACATATGGAGTAGAATCTCCATTCACAGATCCCTGCTATGTTATTGTTTTTACATTTAGGATCCTTACTTACCTCAGTGCTTACATCATGGCACGTTTAATTAAGGAGAATTCAAATGTTAATGCTATTTAAGAAATTCCCTGTTGCATTTCCAAGTTTCTCTCATGCAGGACAGAACCAAACACAACTGTTTTTTTAGTGTTAAATCTACCAATTATCTTATGGTAATTTCCTAACTTTCTTCTTAAATGTTATTAGGTGCAGTGAATGTTATTAGTCGGTAATCAACAAAATTTTTAGTTAGTTAATATTAAGATACATTAAAACTAGTACCAAGTCCCTCTAAGGAATCATTATAAATTCCAGATGATGAAGGGTCACCTAACTTCACACAGGTGCACACATAAAGTTACATTTATACAAAGGGAATGGCATCCAAGAATAAAAGAGCTAAAGCCATGATACAATGCAGCTCAACCGCTAGATGCAACAACCGCTCACGACCGTTAAGTTAAAGTAAGAATGTTTTAGAGAGCTGTGCTGAGAACCTTTTTGCTCTCGGTTGTACACAATTGTGTAAAACATCATACATATGTTAATGACTATTAATTTATTATTTATGACATCTTCCTAGCTCTGCTGCGTTAGTTCTTGTGAGAGTTATGTCCGGTACTGAGATTGATTAGCATAAATTCGAAGTTAAATAATTTATTCCTTCAGCTATATGTAAACTATGGTATTTTCTTACTTTTAACTTTAAATGCGTAAAATGTAAATATGAGGGATGATTTTAAACCATTACTTAGAACTATTAAACTACGTATGATACCACAAAATGGGAGTACACCATACTAAGTGACACGTAATATGCTTGTGTGAGATTGTATGCAAAACTCCATATCCAAAATTTGTATATACACTAAATGTGTTAGCATGTCACGTATCATGTGATTGTAATCAGTTAGTTGAAGTTTATATATTTAAATGTTTCTCCCTTCCAGCACGGTTAACAGTAGTACTAGTAAAAAATGTTTGGTCAGCCAGATTCCAAGAATTGACATTCACAATCATTGAATTTATTGCTTTCCCATGTAGAATTGAAAACATTTCAAAGACTTTTTGACCATCGTTAGGTAATTATTTATCTTAGCCATTTGACACTATTTAAAAAAAGTTTAAATAAGAAAATAAATGTAAAGGATATTTTAAGACAATAGATATTGAAGGGTTAAATCCTACATAATAATACAAATTACAACGGAAAAATCCTTGGTCATCATCTTGTAAAAAGAGCAAAGCATCTTCGAGATAGTACCTAAATTCGAGCTCAGATCACTTGAGTGCCCGTTTCCACCCTATCCAGAATTCGCTAATCTATGACCTAGAATTATAAAAGTGGCCTAGCCCCAACTAGCCTTCACAAAAAAATTAATAAATAAAATTTCAAACAGAATCAAAATAAATTAACTAATACGAAAAAACTATAAATTTCAAAATATTTAATGAAGAGGAGGATATTACTTCTCGACTGCACTGGGAGAGTTATGAAACCGGCCTGAAACAACGAAATAACATTGTGTCCTCAGGTAGAAGACAGTGGTTTCCACATCTGTCACACAAAGAATACCCGTTCAAAAATCCATGTTGGACTAAAAAGGAAACAATTTCCGAATGCTCATTGTAGTGCTGTAAGAAAACATCCACTGCACTTATTTATCACAGGTTGTCTCACTTTACCACTCGTTCAAGGTAAGTCCACTGTTTCATTAGAACCTAACTTTATTGAAGAAGATGTGAACACTAATGGCTAATGGTGACCTCAGAACACGAAGCACAACGTCGATTTTTGGAATGTATAAAGCTAACTTACGAAATAGCTAAAAATAATTATTTAATAACAAGATATGCAAGATAGATGCAAATTTGCTGAAAAGGTTGCAAAAATGTCTAGAAGCAGGAACAAGACAGAGAGTACAGTGGAATAAACCTCAAAATAGAGGTAGATTCTAATGAATAATCACCAGCCAATCTTATATATAGAAACATAAACTGTTAAAAAAATGTCTAGAAGCAGGAACAAGACAGAGAGTACAGTGGAATAAACCTCAAAATAGAGGTAGATTCTAATGAATAATCACCAGCCAATCTTATATATAGAAACATAAACTGTTACAAAAATGTCTAGAAGCAGGAACAAGACAGAGAGTACAGTGGAATAAACCTCAAAATAGAGGTAGATTCTAATGAATAATCACCAGCCAACCTTATATATAGAAACATAAACTGTTACAAAAATGTCTAGAAGCAGGAACAAGACAGAGAGTACAGTGGAATAAACCTCAAAATAGAGGTAGATTCTAATGAATAATCACCAGCCAACCTTATATATAGAAACATAAACTGTTACAAATATGTCTAGAAGCAGGAACAAGACAGAGAGAACAGTGGAATAAACCTCAAAACAGAGGTAGATTCTAATGAATAATCACCAGCCAATCTTATATATAGAAACATAAACTGTTACAAAATGTCTAGAAACAGGAACAAGACAGAGAGTACTGTGGAATAAACCTCAAAACAGAGGTAGATTCTAATGAATAATCACCAGCCAACCTTATATATAGAAACATAAACTGTTACAAAAATGTCTAGAAGCAGGAACAAGACAGAGAGTACAGTGGAATAAACCTCAAAATAGAGGTAGATTCTAATGAATAATCACCAGCCAATCTTATATATAGAAACATAAACTGTTACAAAAATGTCTAGAAACAGGAACAAGACAGAGAGTACTGTGGAATAAACCTCAAAACAGAGGTAGATTCTAATGAATAACCACCAGCCAACCTTATATATAGAAACATAAACTGTTACAAAAAATGTCTAGAAACAGGAACAAGACAGAGAGTACTGTGGAATAAACCTCAAAACAGAGGTAGATTCTAATGAATAACCACCAGCCAATCTCATATATAGAAACATAAACTGTTACAAAAATGTCTAGAAGCAGGAACAAGACAGAGAGTACAGTGGAATAAACCTCAAAATAGAGGTAGATTCTAATGAATAATCACCAGCCAATCTTATATATAGAAACATAAACTGTTACAAAAATGTCTAGAAACAGGAACAAGACAGAGAGTACTGTGGAATAAACCTCAAAACAGAGGTAGATTCTAATGAATAACCACCAGCCAAACTTATATACAGAAAGAAAAACTGTTGCACAATTGTCGGACCTTCAAAATTTCACAAAAACTTCTTCTACTTTGTCGGTCTGTGTTGGTGTTAATAATTATCCTCTTCACCAATGCCCTTCTTACTTTATTATCCACACACCCAGAAACCTCGATTCCCCTTGGTCTTCTAGATTGTTGAACTACTTGAGATATAACCTAAAATTTCAAACATATTATCTGTTACTATGAAATTATGGATTGCTAAAGCCTAAAAATTCTTATTGGCAATACAAACATATAAACTAAGTAATTTATAAAAGCTTTCAGATCATTATAGGCGACGTTACTGAAGTAAAGAGCAACCCAACTTTCTTTGTCGTGATTGAAACAACACGATTGATCACACAACATTGGTGATGGAAATATACTAACTCGAAACAGAAGTTGTTACTCATGAAAAACTTTACACAATTGCGTGTGAAACCGAGGATAGATACTAGCATTAATCAAATATGATATAACATAATATTTTTTATTTAAATTTAAATGAATATTCGTTCACATAATTTACTTGTTCCGCCAGTGTTAAAAAGTGTTCTTTGCCAAAACCTAATTTCATTATAAATACTAGTGAATTTTGGACGAGAATACTTACAATAAACACTTGTATAAATATATATATATATATATATATATATATATATGTGTGTGTGTGTGTGTGTGTGTGTGTGTGTGTGTGTGTGTGTGTGTCCTGTATGTATATGTTGTGTAAATGTAAAAATCGATCGTATTGTAACGATACTTTAGGTGAATAAATTAAATAAACAATTAATGTTAAACGAGGTTATTTACAAGGTAAGGTTGTCTGGAGGAATTTAAAAACATGTTAGTGTTAATACCCACCTTGAAAATAATATTAAATTAGAATGTATACAATTTTACCGCGTGATAATTAACACAGACAGTTACTATCTGTAATTTGAGTGGTTGAATCCGGTGCTTTTGGACTAAACTTTCTACTTTAGGCACAGTTTCGTCTACCTTTATACAAATCAGCCTGTGTGTACATTTTAAACCCTATCTCATAGCAATATTAACATTACTTACAACAAAATAAATTATTAATAAGTTAAATTTGTACTAAAACCACTCGTTACCCACAATACTTCAATATTACGAGACGTAATTATTTAAAAACAACTGCTTTTTATTTAATTTGATTTTAATACTACCTACTATATAATATTTAAAAAAATATTATTTCATTAAAATCCAATGATAATTATCAAAAATCACTCTTTACATACATCCATTAAAAACGAAAAATGGCTTTCAACATCTGATACGGAACATGAACTAAAAGTTTACTACCCAAACCTACACAAAACATAATCTTTTAAAATAAATTTAAATATTTAATTATTAAGTAGCGTCCGAGGTCCATCGAGTGAGTATATGTACGAACTTTCCATAGCCAAGAGGCTACTCTTCACCCACCCTAGGCACTACCGCTGCCCCCATCACAGGACGCTATTACAAGATAAAAGCCACAAGATAATGTTACTACGATTTACAACATTTACTTAACATAAAAGGGTTGTTATATACGAAATATTTACTTAACAGCTAAGAAGGTGTTATAAGTATCTATTTGTTTATACATAGAAAAAAACACATATAGTTTTCAATTTACGTTAATTAAAACTCCAATTAATTAAACAACTTGAAAGAAGTTTAATATTGTAACATTAAGCTACAAGTTTTGTATGAGGTTATGCTTGTAAATACTTGCAAATATTAGTTCATACTAAATAAGTGTCTTGTAATAATTTTATCGTATTGTATAAATAGAAAAAGTTTTCATATTATTGATGCAGTGAATTTTAGAGAATTAACTACTGCATTTCAACCCACGGGAAGAACGTTTTTTTATGTTATTATAAGTTCTTTTTAATTTTTACTGAATTTTCCAAACGCAGACATCTGGAAGTAAAATTAGTTTTTTAATTGTAAAAAATGTCTATGCACATTGAAGAATGTTTTTGTACTTTTATTTGATTATTAAATATATATATATATATATATATATATATATATATATATATATAGTATCAGTAAGGGAACTAATTTAATGCAATTTGTTCTACTAGTCACATTGTTTATATCATTTGTAAACATAAATATAATAAACAAATTGATATATATAACAAATATTTTGTTTTCATCTTTATGAAATACATCGTGTTTTATTTTAAACTATAGTAACATATTTTGAAATTTTCACGTAATAAAAAGCATTATTGTGAAATCAAAATGTACGTAATTACATGTGTACGTCAGTGTTTATGCCTAATAATCTAAGGAGATGAAGCAAATATTTTGCCAAAATTAGTTAATATCAGAGGCAGGCATCCTGACAGAAGTATTTAATTTTGACAGTTACATTAGCCAGCTGACAGCCCGTCGTGTCTTATGGATCACTAGAGATCAGTAGCCTTACAGGATAGTGATGTACAGAACAGTTAGAAAGTTGGTTAAGACCTACAAAAATATGAAAACAAAATACTTGACAAATTATTTTCTCTGACTCCTTTAATAAAACAAGAAGTTATCCGTTTTGTAGTCAATATACTATTTATCGCGCCCTTTCACACAGTTGAAATATTATTTTACGATACATCTCAATACCAATACACAAATTCGTAGTTTATTGCTTGCTAATATCATGAAACTTAATATAAATAATATAAATTATTAATCAAAGAAGTATAACATGTGTCAGTTCCTAACACATTGCAAACGGCGGAAGACTTTAACTGTGACCATTTCCTTTTTTAATAATTTTTAATAATAGTAATAATGATGTTATATTATTCTTTCGAAATAAAATGAACTTAAGGGCTCCCTGTTTCCTTTGGCTTAAGGGAGTCTCCATATGATACTAATGCAGAAATACAGAGATTCTTGAATACTCCATTTGTTTTTAGTACAAGATTGCAAGCGGATTAGTATCTCTTTCTCTAACTTCGTTTATTTTATGTTAATTGATCATATTGTATAAGGGACATTTATTGAGTTAATATCCATAGTTTAAATGTTAACCTTTAGAATATAAATTTGTGTTATTTACTGTTTAGCAATATGATTGCTTTTTCTTTGTTTCAAGTTGATTTTTTTGCTTATGACGTACATTTGTATGACCCAAACCCTGCATTTGCAGTTAACACTGCATATAACCCTTTTGAAATAAATATATTAAAAATATATTTCATTAAAACAACAAAGCTTTGTTACATCAGATTTATTAAAATATAGATATTCATAATCATTTTAAAACGGTGAAAGCTATAAATAATGTATATCGTAAAAATAAATTTGTTGGCAATGTAAATTAATCTATGTTTACTAGTATTTATATATAATATTTTAAATTTTATTTTGTTTTATTTCTATATGTAATCACACAATAATATACAGTTCTTCAAGTTTTTGGGAATTATGTAAACCTAACGTGTAATGGATTTTTTCTCAATCCATTTATATTTGTTCTAGGCTTATAGGTTAATTATATAATATAAGTGTGTATGCTAATAATTTTCCTCTCGATAAAGCATGTGGTAATACTCACAGATATTAAAGATTCATCTTTTACATCTAATATCTATATAATGAACATTGAGATTCAATTCTATAAAACAATTCACTTAGAACTGACCTTATGTAGGCTCCTTACAAGTTATTCAAAGTTGTACTATATTCAAAGCACATTTAAGTAAAATAGATTTACCAAACTTGGAATTGAAATCAGTGAAAAAATACGATCGCTATTGTGTTTTCTTACATACTGACATGGTATTATTTATGTCTTAAACCCATATCCCACAGCCACCTTAAGACTTTTAGACATATTGAAATTCTGTAGATACCATGTTATTGTACATGAATTAAGAATCTCACAAACACTTTGATCTATGTTCCAGTATATCAACTAAAATTTAGGAAATAAGAAATTTAGAAGCGATAAAACATATTAAATTGGCAAATCTTTACCAAACAATTGGTATTTGTTTGAATCAGATACAGTAACTTAATTTCCGGACTTACCCAATTTTACTCCAATGTCAGATGCATTCGTTTATACCGTTAAATAATGCGTGATTTTGCTTGGATGTTGTGTATATATAAAATAAATTTATTCACATTTGCTTATTATTATCTCAATGCCCAGACAACATCATGATTAAAAAAAAAAAGTAAAGAATGTCTTATTTTACCAGGCGAAGTTAGGGCTAAGAAGCCCTCTCTAACACAACCTGGGGACCAACGCCTTAATGGTGACTTCCGAACCACCACCAATGGCCGGGCAGGAAAGATCATCATATTTGTGGTGATTTAAATATTAACCCCGCAATTTTATGTTATCCTTTTGGAAACAAAGTAAATAAACAGACGATCATAATTTACTCTACAAAAATACGCTAATCAATTTTTATAGCGATTAATAATAGATTAAAATATTGATGTGTTTCCTCATTCTTGTAAACTCTCTATTATTTTAAACTACCTTTCCTAACAACTACCATGTAAATTGTGAACTACATACTCGTATATATATATATATATATATATATATATATATATATATATATATGTATATATTAAAAAAAAACACACGTCAATTCTGACTGCACATTTCAATACGAATAGACTCAATTAAACTAGTGTCACTAAGATTAAAGATAATACTTGAACAGCTTTAAAAAAATAAAGACCAAAAAATAAAACTCAGACTATCAGCTTTTAGATATATCCAAAAAAGGAATTTAGTGAAAAACCATTGGAGACGTAGTCGAAATTGAGTTGTGATGTATCTCAAATCTTTTCCGCCAGAGATAGATTAACATGATATCTTAAAATCGCAAGAATTTATTTAAAGAGGCAATTAAATATCTTCAATCCACTTAGTAACAATGCACTTTAGCTTTTTTAGTACTGTAACTGATGAAGAATCGTGTATTAAAGTGTATTAAAAATTGTACAAGTGCTTTATAAACAAGTTATGAAAACGTTAAGGGTACGCCACACCACCTGTTGCAGAGAAGGCTTCGCGGAGATTTCTTGTAAAATTTCAAGTATGTAGCTAATTCCATTCTTGAGATGTCCAGCGAGCAAATACAAAAATTTTACGGTTTTCAGTAGGAAAAGCAGTTGTAATAATTGTACCCTACTGAATGATAGGTTTAAATGATATCTAGACAAATTCCATGGTTGACATGCACTATTGTGCACTATGCAACTCATTCTGTAATCCAAAAAACTGTAATTCAAAATTTGAAGTGGACAGAGGTAATTGTTTTCGATATATCTTATTGCATGATACATTCACATTTTGTCATTAAGTTAGGTTTCATATCAGTGTTCAAATAATACAATTTCTGATTAACAGGAGAGAACTGCCACTCAAACCTATGTTAAAATAAAGATTTCTCGCCGATTGCAAAACTGAATTTGTAATTTGTTAATTTTCTTTTAACTCTATTGCCAAATATTTCAAATGTAATAATTTCTTATTGCTTTTGTTAGTTCATTTACAAATGTATTAATTGAATAATGTATTGTCTCGTTTCCATAATGGTTATCTATAACACCAACGTAAAAATATTCACTTGTACTCAGCTACATTCCATGCAGTGGCTACACTCTGTTTCTGTTCCATACAGTGTCATATAACTTTGTTTTGCCTATATTAAAGTAAAGCATCATGAGAATTTCCAAATCTACATGTTAATTCTTTTTCAAGATATGATGATGCCAGAATGAAAAAAATGCATTTTTCTAACACTTCTAGAGATAAGCGTTGCTAAAGCTCAGCCAACAATAATGCTTCAATATAAACACTGATCTAAGTAATTTTGATAAACTAAAATGATGCTCCTTCCATACCAACTTGTACGTCAATATTATTGATTTTACAGATAATAACACCATATAAGATTTCTGTAACAGATCTATTTACTAATCGAACTCATTTTTTAGAAACAGCTGCCTCTTTCCTAGCTATAAAACACAAAAGCCTCTTTCACGTTTGATTAGCATCACGATAAACGGAGTCGGAAACAAAGTAAGCATTGACACCATGTCAATGATATATATGGCACTAAGTTAAATATATATTTTGTTAAGCACCTCAGACTCTGGTATCACCCAGATTTTGTGAGCTTAGAGTCTAATGTAGCTCTCGGCTACCCAGTCCCTGAAATCTTGTGGAGTCTGAATTCTGGAGCCATTGTTTTATTTTACAGCTCTCAGTCCGTGGGAGCTTCGATCTCTTGAAATGATCCGTTACAGGTAATCCCAACCTCCGTGAACTCTCAGTATCTAGTATCTCTATGCATCCAAGACCTTCCAGCTCCTGGATGTTTCGGCCCTCCGATACCTTCTGGCTTCTGGCAGTTTACGGTATATGGCAGTATCCGGCCTCTGGTAGCTCTCGGCCTGTGGAAATTTCCAGGCATGAGCTCCCCGTTTATAGCAAAATATGGTCTCGAGAAGCCCCTTGCCTCTACAATAATTCATTCTTCTGTAGTTTCAGAACTGATAGAGTTAAAATTCTCTGGATGCTTCCGTCCTCTAGCAGCTTTTATCCTTTTGCAGATCCCTGGTTGTAATTACTCCATAACTCAGTCATATACCGGGTCAGCTGACGGTCACAGCAGTACCCGGAATGTTGAAGTTTCTGATCTCTGGTGGTTTCCAGTCTTTTGCTCCTTCAGTCTATTGGGCAGTCCTATACTCAAATCCCGATCCCTGGCATATTTTGGTCTCTTGCTGATCATAGACACTGGCAGTTGCATTCCATTGGGTGTTGTAGCAACTCTCAGTATATGACAGTTTTTGGTTTTTATATTTCCCGCAGTGGTCGGCTTCATGTAATCCCGGCTTGTAATAGCCCTAAAGCAGTTTCTGGTTTTGCGGCTTCAGCCCACTGATATCTCTCGGTCTTTAGTAGCTCTAAGGCAGTTTCTGGTCATGCGCCTTCAGCCTACTGATATGTCTCGGCTTCAAGCAACTCTTGGAAACTGTCATGTCCACTTTTCTAAACTTCTCCAGGCTCTGACTTGGCTCGGACTCCACATATACTGGGCTTAGACAGCTGCTGGTCTCTTCATGGTTTTGGGTAACCTTAGCTACTTCCTGATTTAAACGCTTTAGGTCTATTACTATTTGTTGCCTTTGGAAGATATCAGACTAGCTATAAATAACCCTATAACATAAGATGATCCTAAAGATAAACATAACATTAAAATTACTTTATAAATCTATAATTTGTACATAATGGAGTACATTTTTCATAAAAATCATCATTTATTAAATTATTTTAATGTGACATGTATTATTAAAAACTGTTCCTACGTAGGAAGTTTAAGGTTGTAAAGTATAGTATTTGAAATTGATACGGTTTTCGACTACGTAGGGTAACACATTCGAAAGTTAAAATAGCTCAAAAAAATTCTTACGTTAACATTTTTGTTAATAAAACCGCTTTTAAGACATATTTCACAATTTTTATTAATGGAAAACGTCTTCTAATTATTTCACATAATTTGTATTTTCATAACGTTGACATGTAAATTTATAATTAAAAACAAAAAGAATACTCTACTTTAATAAGCCAGTAATATCCTGCAAATTTTAATTATAGTATTTATAAGTCATGATTTTATTGTCCGCAGTTTAAAATATTGTAATAAATCAATATCTTATTACAATTACAATATAGCAACAACTCATGTCAATCATATTTAATACGTGTTTATTAGTTTGGAAGATTTGCTTATATTAAATTGCTGACTTAAACTACAGTCACATTAATTACTAATAAAAACCCATCTCATTAAATTTTTTAACATGATCCATGTTTTAATTATATTGCTTAAAAAGCTCATGATATTGAGTTGCTGTTCTGCATATACTCTATAATATTGAATAATGATAATAGTCTATTAAAAACTTTACAATAACATATCTCAGATATTTTGCTTTATCAATCAGAATAGATTAGCTTGGACTATTTTTACACCTACTAAGTTACTATACAGTTTCTGTTTGTATACAGTCAGTCGTATGCATTGCTACAACATCTAAACGTGATTTATTACTGAGGGTTGCATTATATTAAAAATCGATTTGAAAACAATGTATAGGTTAAATTATGTTTAACAGTCTCTAACCACTCACAATAAATTTGAAAAAATACATATAAATAATCCTGTTGGGTATTATATTGTACTGTTTCTTTATTTTAGTTTTAATTATTTAAGAGCCAAAGTTATCCTTATCTTTATTAAGTACTTTAATTTATTTATTTTTAAAATTTCATGTTTTAACGGAGGTCTTCTATTGTTATGAAGACACTATTATTATAACCAAGTGACTACTTATATATTCATATTTGGCTTCTCAATCCTATATATATTTGATATTTTTTCCTATAAATATTACATTATTGTAAGACATTTAGTCTCTGAAATTGAAAAAATCAGTCAATTGTTCCCAACTTTCTCAATTAGTACAGAATGGTTTCAAGTGTAGAGATGTATTGAAGTTTTTAAGCGTATTTAGTATCCATTAGGATTTCAACAACAGTCTTTAATTCGATTTGCCTTTAGATGAGCTAAATACGCAATCGAGGCGTGTAAAAGTATACACAGCTGTTTTGATTCTTAAGGCTGATTAATAAAGCGATCAAAGGCTAATATACTAGCCATACTCAATTGATTATCCGAGAATAAACGCTTTTTTTCAAAATTTCTTGTTCAGTTTGCAGATATAAATTGTGATCTACTTTACTCGAATTGATTTTAAATTGTTCTTAGATAGTGCAAATTTGTCATGGATTAATAAAATGATTTTAATGTATATAATTGAATAATAGTATTCTAGCTAATTGCGAAAATAGTGATTCATTGACGTTTAAGTAAATATTTTTCAATTTTAAATGCTTCCACTTTGTTTATGATCCACTAATTTATTTTAAAAATGCTCATTTATTTTTGATGTCAATCACCATTTTTTTTATATTATAAAACTTATCATGTTCTCGCATGTTTTCAAAATTAACGTTTTACTCACCAGTTTTTCCTTTATATATAATATGGTATCTCAAGATTCGTTCTAGAAACCAACGTCAAAATACAAATGTCCTTCCATGTCATACGTGTTCTTTTTTCTTTAAAATTATATTTTTTAAGGAGAAATGTCATCAATATTGTTATTAACACTGTTAATTGCTGTTTAATATCTGTAATTATTTTACACAATATTTAAGTTAGGATTCGTTTTCTGTGTCCTTGAATATTAAATACTTGGACAAATAAATATAGGATATAGTTTTAATCGTTAGTATACAAGTTGAATTTATATAGTGTACCAATCCAAAAGGTACACTATACTTGTACACTAGTAAACTAATCACAGACTTCAGAGCTGACAATGATAACTTTTAACACTCTGTAATGTTATATACTAACATTTCTCTAGAACGAACCGCTGACTGAATTAATACTTCTACAGGCTTTTGAATCTTGAGGCCTCCTATGTTGCTAAACAATTCCTTTATATCAAAATAAAGTTCCAAAATAATTTTCCTATTAAAATTCTTCCCATTAACTTTTGACTCCACTGAGTGGTGATGATCGTGCAAGTTGGTAACAACTCATTTGCTTTAAACCGAGATATAATTACTTACTTTACAATGCATTAATAGAAAATTTAGAAGATTTTCTTGCATTAATAATAATAATAATTTATCTACGCAAAATTTATACTTATGGTCACCTCTCACTCGAATTTGGTTTCTTATCTTAGAAAGGCCATTTTCTCAAACGGATATCACTCAGAAACGTAAGAAAAGGAGAGATAGTCGTGATTATAGTTATATTGTGGTATTTTATAGTATACTATACTCGGCATAATAGTCGGGTGTAAAACTTATAAGAATAAAATTTAAATATTGCAATAAGAAATGTAGCTGATGAAAACAAATGACCCGTCCTTTTTAGAACCATTATGTTGCAGTTTCTCGAAATCTTTCAATTTCCTTTAATAACTTTGGTTTTGTCTATGCAATAACATATGAAATCACATACACGATTAATCGTATTATTTCAAATTAACCTTTCGTTACTAACAAACATGAAATAGAATACAGTATTTTATTGCTTAAGGGCAAATGAAGATTATTATGCTTTATTAAGATACATAAACGATAATATTGATGTATATTATTAAACATAGGATTGTGTATGAGTTAATTATGAACAGACAAAATTAACAATCATAAAACCTTTAGCATTTACTTTTTTATTTCAAATGTTAAAGTGTAGTCAGGTACATGCAATTATTTTATAGTAAAGTTTTCATATATAATGTATTATATATACTTAAATTATTGAAGCTCTCTTTGTTTTAGTTTAAATAAATTATACCAGATTATTTCTTAATGGATTAGATAAATGAAATTGCAATCGCACTCAGTTAAAATACTTTTCTAGCGAACTATAGAATATGACTAATTAAATACTTCCTAGTCGTAATTTATGGATTGATAATAATATACTTCCATTTGGTCTTTGGTTTCATGCTTATAGGGTTAAATATTTTTTTAAATCTTACTTTCTTCTGACCTTACTTTTTTAGAATTGTTATGTGTATAATAAAACATAACATCCTACATAACACAAAAGTACAGTTTATAAACAAATTTATATCAATATTATTAGAATATTTACCTCAGTCTGAGGGATATAATTCGGTTACAGTCTCTTTTACAACTGTTCACTGAACCATCATTTCGAGTGCAAATTTACAGTTTCAACTCTAATTAAAGGTAAATAAAGCGTTAGGTTAACTCTGCTGTATCACAGCTTGTTCATCTATTTAGGTTTTGTCAGAAATGTTTTTAATTATCTTAATAAGCTACGTTGACTCCTTTCGATCTTTTGCCATTGAAGCTCTCTTTGTTTTAGTTTCAATAATATTTACATGTGCTAGAATAAAATACAAAGGTATATAAATTGTTTGGGATCTACACTACTAATAACAAACTCTTGCATTGGCAACACAAAACTCATTTTTATATTTAAGCGTAATTTGCACATGCACCACTGACACTAAGCCTTTGTCCGTGAGTGGTAGAGAATCAATTCATAGACTAAGAGATTTCATATTCATTAAGTAGTTTGTCTAAGTAATTCTTTTTTCAATTCTTTCTTCCAGTTGAGTCTAATTATTATAAAAACATAAATCAGTGATGATAAATTAGTTTTAATATTTAAAAACAATTGTAAATTTTCTCTATATCAACATCCTGGAAGGCTACTGATCTGGTGACCCATAACACCCGACAGGCTGTAAGCTAGCTCATGTAACTGTTAAACTCAGTGTTGCCTTTATATAAATCAAGCTTCATGCAATTTCTAAGTCTAAAGTTACTTCGTTTTAGGGATATCGTGCTAACAGTGAGACAAATAGATAGACAGACAGACAGTATAAAGTATTCATAGCCTCTAATTATAGTCTTTGCTAACGCTCAACCAACTAATTTAAGGTTTATTCAACTCTAAATTTAAAAAAAAATTGTACTTACCTTAAGTTTTACTTTATTTTCCGGATACAAAAGCTTATAATCTACAAAATCCCAGTTTTATATTGTAAGAAATAATCCCACGTTATAAGAAATATAATTGTACTGCTATAAACAGTGCATATTTTTTTGTAATTTCTAGAAGTACAAGAACACAAAGTATATTAATATTAACAATAACAATACTCCAATATAGAGTTAAGAGTAAACCATAATGGAACGTATAAATAGCTAGAGTAGCAGTACGTCTTGTAAGAAATGAAGAGACACTGTCAAAAGAAGTTCATCCATTAATAATCAGAGCAATTAAAGCAATAGCTAGATTATTTAAGCTAGGATCTACTTAAAGCTAATAAATTCAAGATGTGTTAGGTGTTCTCATTCTTTCATGTATTCCTATTGAACAAAAGAATATTCAAACTACCTCTCATAAATGTATTAATAACACTCAATATATGAAGTTGTTTTACTTAGCAGTTAAGGTAATTTTAGCCTTGAAGTTTAGATCATTGGACAGCAAAATTTTGTATACTAAACAATTTATCTTCCAAGAGGCACAACGCTATGCAATTATTATTCTACCGGACTATGTTTAAATTTTGAGTGAACGTATTATCGAGGATTAGTCTCTTTTTTTAAAAGATCCTTATTGTAAATACCAGGGAAAGTCTACACAAATAAAATCTCTACCAGTTAACCTTTTAAATACTAATCTGTAAAACAAAAATATCTCATTATGAGATATATGTTTACTGTATTAGTGTAGTTCAATACAGTCTAAATAGATGTAATGTTATTTTAAACCTAAAGACAAAGTTACAAAGTTACGGCAATTCAATATTATTATAAAAACAAATAAATCTGAAATGAAAAATTAAAGTTACATGTGTAAATTAAACAGTTTTGATACTATTTTTAAAATTCAATAATTAATATTAGTTTAAGTAATTAGTTTTTAACATAGATGTCAATATTTTAATGACATCCTAAACTTTGTATCCACCTCATTATTTTACCAGCTAACCGGTTTCGACAGTAAAGTTACGATAAAAACGTTATGTCAATATATGATTCTCTCTTGTTCAAAGGAATTTAAAAGCAATAACATTCATTCAAAACCGACAGTACCGGAGAAACATCACGGGTCTCGATCAAAACAAGAAAAAATAATAAAATTATGAAGATTATGTACTTTTATTTTACATTGGTCATGACTAAACAAAATTTTCATTGGAGTAGATCAAGTAGAAAACTCTGTTACTCGTTTAATTTATTTGCAAGGTTTTGTTTGCTATAGTGTCAGTAACTTATTAGCTAACTTATAAAGAATGTACACTTTTTAAATGCATTTCCATATGTTAAATTATGATGTTATATAACTTCAAATCATTTAGAGAATATGAATATACATTTTTATTTTATTTAGTTTTTATAAATATTGGTATCTTTCAGGTTAAAACGTATATATTATTAGTAATTTTGATCCTTCAAACATATTATATTATATTTTTTTAACTGCCTTGGTGAATTGTGTCAGTCACTTACTCGCCACTGGTTTGTTTTATAATAATATATAAATTACCTTATAAATTTATTAGAAGTAGAGGTGCAATCAAGTTTTGTAATTGACAGCATTGCCAGTGGCAACTGTTACTTGACAGCAGTTAGTTTTGTTATTGATTAACAACACAGTTTATGTTTGGTTGTTTTGTTTAGTGAAAAATGTTATTTTGTATAACTAAATTGAACTAATATTATTATTACGTGTGAATATATTATATACGGCTTATTATATGCTCTACTTTTGAATATATCCTTATAATCTACACTTTCTAGTTTCACAAACATGAAAGGGAAATCCGGTAGGCTTTTGTGAACGTAGAAAGGTTTGTCCGATCCTTATTCTGACAATTCGAGAAAGCAATGTTATGCAAGCATCAAACGTTGAAATTGAAATTAACAAATAAGTGAGCAATTTAAGCCTTTATATTTAAAAGCTTTCTCAACTAAGCCCAACGTGTGGGGATTGTATTTGTGACTTGAATAAGCTACTCGTATTAGAATGTATAGGCTGATCTATCTCAGATACGTCCTTTTCATCACCAGTTTAACTTATTGTTCAAGGACTGATAAAATGTCTTTGTCACTTGACACAAAACTCAGATTATTTATTATGAAAGCAAGGCAGGTGTACAACCCAGTAGGGATCACTTCTGGCTGATTTATACCTACCAGTTGAACCTACGACTGGGCACAGCAAAAGCCAACGTGTCACTTAAATCTGGGCAACCTTATGGATGTCCGGGAGCGGCACATCACTAAACGATAGGTCTAGACTACTGTGGGAGATGACGGTTGGGGTTTGTTCCCTAACCTCAGAGGTTCTTGCTAGCCTCAACAAGGGTGTGCCACCCCCTGCCTACTTTGACTGGAGAAGCTGGTTTAGAGCCGGCCTCCTCTTTTTCCAGGGAGACATGACTTTGAGATGTAGTGCCCTAATTCTTCCTCATGGATCTCGATAGAAGGTAACTCCTACTCCCTAACCTTACCTATCCTGAATATCCTGTCATTCCGGAAGCTCCGCAAATGGCTTTTACTATTCCAAAATTATATATTTGAATACACTTGATATTTTGCCATATACTTTGGATTTCTATTTCCTACATATTATTCTTAAGTTAATTTGTATTCAAAGCTGATGCTTGCATAACATTTCTTTCACGAATTGTCAGAATAAGGATCGGACAAACCTTTCTACGTTCACAAAAGCCTACCGGATTTCCCTTTCATGTTTGTGAAACTAGAAAGTGTAGATTATAAGGATATATTCAAAAGTGGAGCATATAATAAGCCGTATATAATATATTCACACGTAATAATAATATTAGTTCAATTTAGTTATACAAAATAACATTTTTCACTAAACAAAACAACCAAACATAAACTGTGTTGTTAATCAAGAACAAAAGGCTTGCCAACAAATTAACAAAACATCACGTAGCAAAATTAATGAGTGAGCTTAGCCTGTTTACAAATTTGTTTATTCCATGATTTTATCTTTATCATGATGGTTACCCATAACAACAATATAAAAATACTCTCTATCGCTCATCTAAAACCCATGGAATGTTATGTAATTGAACTCAATTTTCCATATGTAGAAATGAATATCATGCCGAATTTTAAGTATATATTTTGGTTTGTTTTCGAGATATAGTGCGGAGACAAAGAGATAGACATAAATACAGATATTCATATTTTCTAACCTCTCGAGATTGTGTAGATAATCTGTAGAACATTTAATACTCACGTCCAAGTTATCACTTGTCAAGCACTCAGCCCATAAATTCATTATGAATTTGAAACAAATATACAAAAATTAAATACCTATTCTGTTCAGGTGACTTCGGAATATCCAATTACCTGTAATAAAACCAATCACCTTTCGGATCTCCATTCTACTCGTTCTAAGGGCATCTGCTGCAATGTTCCTTGATGGTCCCTTGAGCATCCGCTTTGCTTGTACATTCCCCTCAGTATTTCTCCAATGATGTAGGTGTTTGTTAACCATCCACTTGGTAACTGATCTACGTGCTAAGTTATATGAGACCCCACACGTTGGTTCAGGACCGGTAAGAGGACAGTTGGCTCCCAAGTTAGCGCAAATGTCTGCCCCTTCATTACCTGTGATTCCTCTATGTCCAGGCACCCAAGTTAGAATAACTTTATTGGTTTTCGCCAGCAATTTCATGACCTTATGGCATTCCCAGACTGTCTTCGAATTACAGTCATGGTTGGCCAAGGCCTGCAGAGCAGCCCTGCTGTCCGAGTTAATGTAGATGGTTTTCCTTTGTAGCCCCTTTCCACATTAACTCTTGCACATTCTGCAAGAGCTGTAACTTGAGCCTGAAAGACAGTTGCCAGTTTACCTAGGCTAAAGCTTAAGTTAACCCTAGGTCTGGCTCCCCAGACCCCTGCCCCAGTACCCTTCAGAGTCTTTGACCCGTCCGTGTACCAGGTTAGAGCCTTCTTCATGTAGTCAGGCTCACCTTTTGACCATTCCTTCCTTTCAACAATGTTGACTTGAAATGGTTTTTCCCAGTCCGTAACCTTTGCCATTCTGTCAGACATCATTTCTAGAATATCCAGTTTGAGAATGTCCACGATCTTGGAGTGCTTACTAGCATGGTGATTATGCCAGTTCCCATTGCACTTCAGTCTGTAGGCAGCCATCGTAGCCTCTCCTATGACGAATATGTCTAGGGGTGGGAGGTTTAGCACTACTTCCATAGCAGAGGTTGGTGTTCCTCTCATGGCGCCCATTGTCCCCAAGCATGCCAACCGCTGTACCTTTGACAGGTTTTTTGCGGCAGTCACCTGTTGGACTTTTGGCCACCATACCACTGAGCCATACACCATCATTGGTCTGATGACTCTGGTGTACAGCCAATGTGACATGTCGGGTCTAAGCTCCCATGTGCATCCTACCACACGTCTCGCCATCATCAATGTAGTCTGAGATCGGCTGATTATGTATTCCAGATGACTATTACAAGCGAGTTTATCATCTATTTTGGCTCCTAGATATTTGAACTCCCTGTTTATCTGTATCTGGCCCCCGCATAGGACTGGCTGTGTGATTTCCAGTTTCCTCCTACTTGTAAATGGTATCATGATGGTCTTCGAAGGATTCACTGCAAGTCCTTCTTCGTCACACCATCGCTCCACAATGGCCAGTGCTCTCCGCATCATTTCCAGACACGTAACCATATGCTTATGAATATGAAAACACCATCTGCATAGCCTTGAGCATACATACCCTGTTCATTCAGAGTCCAGAGTAAGTCATCCACAACTATGTTCCATAGGCTTGGTGATAATACACCTCCTTGTGGACATCCTCGTTTCGTTTTGACCTCTCTTGTGACTCCGCACAGAGATTCCTGTGCTCTTCTGCTCTTAAGCATGTTATTTATTCATCTAACAACAGTTTTCTCCGTACCCCTGGATGTAAGCTTAGACACTACAGAGGAAGTACTCGTATTATCAAAAGCTCCTTCTATATCCAGGAATACTGCTAAAGCTATTTCCTTTTGTTCAATAGCTTGCTCAATCTTGCCAAGCAGACAGTGTAGAGCTGTTTCACAAGATTTACCTTTCTGATAGGCATGTTGATTTGGATGTAAGGGACGGTTGATGAGGACTCTGTCCCTTAAATGCCTATCCAGAACCTTTTCCATGGTCTTGACGAAGAAGGATGTTAGGCCTTTTGGTCTATAAGCCTTTGCAACCTCATATGAGGGTTTACCTGGCTTCGGGATAAATATAACCCTAGAGGTCCTCCAGGATGAGGGTATGACTCCTGTCGCTAAACTAGTTCTAAACAGTCGTAGAAGCAGAGGTATCACCAAGTCTCCACTTTCCTGCAGTAAAGCAGGAAAAATGCCATCGGTACCTGGTGATTTGAACGGCTTAAAAGACTCCAGGGCCCTTTTTTATTCCTAAGTAGTTGATAACAGTCTTTGCACAGTTCCAGTCCTCCTTAGACGAGCTATCTCTAGGTTCTCGCCACCATTCACTAACAACTGTTTCACTGGTTTGAAAAGATCCTGGGAAGTGTGTATTCAGTAAACACTGAAGAGTCTCCTCAGGATCCTAGGTGTGAGTCCCATCTTCCCTAGGTATAGTACCCACCACATTTATGGGGCTTCGAGCTAGGACTGTTTGGAGTTTTGCACAGTCAGGTACTTATCAATACTCTGTCAGATATCTCTCCACGAGTTTCTCTTCGCTATTCTTACCTCTTTATTGTAATCTGTTAGGGCAGCAGAGTACCTATCCCAGTTCCCTGCACGTTTGCATGTATTATATGCTCTGCAAAGGTTTTTCCTCAATGTTTCCAGCTCCTGGTTCCACCAACATGCTTTTGTCCTTCAGTTTTTTTTCTATCACGGGGCAGGCTTTGATTCAGTTTTAAGAAAATATATTATATTTATGAAGGATGGTTCAATTAATTGGAATATAGATTAATAGTTAAAATGCTCTGAACATTTTGTAACTGTATACATATTGTTGTTGTAGGATAAATATAGAATTTAAAAACAAGAAAAAAGCTGATATTTGGTATAGGAATGCAGATGAATCTACATTGTGAAATATTTATAATACAATTCCAGAAATTGCCAACCTAGTTACTGATGACAAAGATATGACTGAAAATTTATTGGGAATAGAATGTATCCTTGATTGAACTTGACCACTGTCTGCTCTAATTTAAATATATAGACACCGGCACATTCGGTAACCGTTTCAAATCCACCACCAACAGAATAAAACGAAGATATAACCTCCTGATACGTAATGTGTTTAAAATAACTTTATTTAGAATTTGATACTAGTGTATTAATAATATAATATTAAGAACAAATAATGAGGCTTTAAATTATTCTAATTTTAAATACCTTAATTAACATAGTAAATAGTACATTGTCGATTATTCATTGCGGAGACTGTCACTCATTTCACATCCAATCATCACCGAACTCTCCCACTTTGTTCGGGAGTCAGGCTTGTTGTTGTGTGTTATCTCAGTCATACGCATGAATTTCTTTTATATTATAAAATGTATTTGACACTAAACAATGTAACAAACGAGTTTCGAACGCCTTGAACGTAGAGGAATTTCTTCGAGGAATGGATGCCTCGGCCCGTAGTCAAGGCACATTTGGACGTACAATACAACGTTGTTTCAAAAATTTAGAGGCTCTAGAGAGTTAACAGTTGCAACACTTTGAAAGTTTAGTTGGCCTGAACGATTCTCTAAAATTCAGCAATGTTATGGATCGCTTGCTTCTGTAATTTGAATACTCTAGTTACTTGGTTATTGCACAGGCACCTCACAATACCAAGTTGTATGTGAGGTGGGGATAAATCAAGCCATTATAATCCGTTATCAGAACTTGAGTTGGACAGTATTTGGCTAAAGACCTGAGAACATGATCGGCTGACGCTAGTTTTGAGCAAACGTGATCTATGTGAAAATACCATGTCAAACCTACAGTAGATCAAGGTAAATTTCAAGGAATTTTGAGCAATACACTTCTTTTAGTATTGCATCCTCTAACATGACGCTATTACCATACTCAAAGTCTACTGAGTTTAAGCGAAATTCAAAACGTTAGGTTTAGAAAAAGTTGTCTTTAAATTGAGGCTGTGCAAATGTTGGAGACAATTGTTAATTCCAACTAATTTGATTTGTTCCCAAACTGATTTCGAAGATTTATAGAAACAAAGAGTCGTATCATCAGCATACTGCACAGTTCTCCCGTGTGGCAGTGATGGTTTTATGTCATTAACATAAAGAAGGAAGAGGATTGGACTGAGAATGGATTTTTGAAGGACTTCATAACTCATTAACTCAGTAGAATTGGAAACGTGATTAGAGACTTGACCAACTTGAGTTCTTTTACTTAGAAATGAATTAGGCCATGAGAGTTGCACTTCTCGAATGCACGATATTCCAGTATATCAAGAAGTGTAATACTTTCAACACAATTAAATGCTTCGGTTAAATCAAGAAACACACTTAAAGTGTAGTTTTAATTTTCCAATCCCTCTAAAATAATATCCACAAGACGCCCAATTGCACCTATAGTCGATTTGCTATTACTGAAATCAAAGTGGTCATTTCCAAGAACTTTTCGAATATTTTGTTTAGAGTTTACAAAATTGATAGAGGCCAATTCTTATTCATGAGTGTAGGATCGTCTTTTTTTAAAGGGATTTCTTTTGAGATCATCAGAAGTGCGGGGAAACCCCCAATAAAATTTATTAATGCTGTCAGATGCCTCACGATATTCTTCGAGCATTTCTTCATGAGTTACATTGAGATTGAATTAGGACAGTTATTCTGTTACGATTATTCTGATGACTTCTTTCTTGTCGACAGGTGCCAGGACTATAGAGGCTGATGGATTTGATCTTACCATGGAGTTTGTCTGAAAAACTGATGGGCGAGGGCTTTGATTACAAACTACAATTGCAAAAAGCCTGTTGAATTCGTTAGCCACCACACTTCCTTCATTAAAAAGCCAAACCCCAATTTTGATCTGCGGGGTTTTTTAAGGATCTTATTTATTTTAATGATGATCCAAATAGTTTTTGGAAGATTTTTGATCATATTTTTTGTTGCTTAAATAACTATAAATAATTTTAAATTTCCCGGAAAACATTATAAAGTTGTCTTGAGTTTGTTAAAACATTTTTCATTAAAACTTAACTTTTTCTCTCGAGATCACAGTTTCATTTATGATCCAGTTATTGCTTATCATTTTTTTGACTAATTTTGATAGTTCTTTTTTGATAACATAGGTCTAAATAAAAACCGTTAAAGGTTTCAAAATGTTGCTCTCCTTCTTGGAATAAATTTAGAAAGTCCTACTTTTATAAAGTAGCTGAGGAGAGAAAGATTTTTTAGCCTTGTGTCTATTACGGTTTGGGAATCTTTGGCTTACGTATTAATTTGGTTCCACTAATTACTGCCATGGTAATCACAACTCGCTGCATTTGCCACAGACACTGTGACATTAGGGAGGTTGGAGATAACGTAGTTAATAGCCGATTGGGTTGTTGCTATCACTCTTGTTGGGGTCATGACTAACATCCCGAGGGGCAAATGACCTTAATAAACCACCTAACCGTTTTGTGGTTTTCTGGTTATTGTCTAAGACGTTTATATTGAAACCACCTATTAGGACGTAGTGAAGATAATAATTTGCAGAATCTGTTAGTAAGGGTTCTAGTATTGAAAAAAAACTAGTCTTTGTTCTACAGGGAGACCTGTAGATTAAAATGATAAATATTTTTGGGTTTTACCTTTTATTCCGACTGTTCAAAGTGTTTCTTCTATGTTTCTGAATTCTACTTCTTATATGAGAGCTTGATTGTCATTAAACTTCATGGCAGCAGCGCCACCATACTCCTGGCCACGTAAGTTATTGAAATCTATACTACTGTCTTCAATACCTTTAATTAAGGTTTTGCAAACTAATTACCAGTAGGAGAGGTTAGAGGCATGAACTTCAGAAATTGTTCACAGCTGATAGTCGTTTTGAGAACTCAATATCACATAACGTAGGCACAATGAAAAGTGTTCAACTGTTTAAACGGCAGAGACTTCATCGGCGAGGACGCTAAAACATTTGTTTCTTTATCTTTACGTGTAATGTTTCAGTTATAACTTGGTTGCAAGCATCGATTACTTCATTTGGGAAATTCCAACTTATGTATGTTTCAGTCCTGCTCCATTGCTCAAAATGAGTTCTTCAAGTTGGTCTCCCCCTTCAATTCTGGCTCTGAGCAAAGTTCTAAAGTTTAACTCGTTTTCAACTGTATTAAAATATTTATTTGAAATTCACAATAATCTATTACCCTTAAGGGCAAATTTTTCCAACCACCCAAAATAATATTATCTATTATTTAAGAAATTTTTTATATAACTTTTGGCTTCAATGTCTTTTCCTCCATCGACAGACTTGTAAATTTTTTTCTTAAAATGAGCATTACTCTTTTAAAGTTACCTACACTTACGCATGCATCTTTATGATATTGTGAGTTTGCAAGTTTTTCAAACGCTTCTAACGCTTTCTTTCTTTTACAAAAACCTGCAATAACAAGTTGACCAGTATATTGAGCGTTACTCTTACTCACTTATTTTTTAGAGAAAAGCATACAATATACGCAGTATTCAGAGTCTTCAATTCCAGAATACGAAAGCCAAGAATATTTTTTCAGCAATAAAAGAATAAAATTTCCGTAGTTCATTCTTGTGTGGTCTGTAAGGAAAGGTAAAATGGAACCCATTTGACTTATAAAACGTTTAACTTCTCACTACCCATCATTCTTTTATTTTTGTATAAAGAAATGTCTATGTCTTGTTAACATTAGCCTCAGGTCTGGTCAAATTTGCTTCTGAGCCTTCCTCGAACGTAACACTATGACTTTCTTCAATGCTTATATTTGCAGACAGCTCCTTACTTACCGAAATATCACAACACTCACCAACCACATCACTTGCCACATATTTATGATATTCTAACGGCTTAAAAATGTTTTCTATATTCGCTTTTCTTTTATCACCCATCACTACAAGTGTAAACACAACTTGACAAAACTATATAACCTTTGCTGTACTAAACAAACAGCAAAAACTATAGCGGCCAATCGCGATTTCGAACGCAACTAATGATCGTTGTAGTAACTAGGAAACGGCACGTAGGCATGGCGAAAACAAAAGACACTACACAGACATATCAGAACTGGCAGGCTGTTGTGCTGTTTACATAAGTTAACCCTTATGCTGATTGAGTCAAGTAGTGTTGTATCTTCAGTGTTATAAATAGGTCTAACAAGTAACATTTATTTCGTTTGAAAGAAAAGGGAAATGTATTTACACTATTCATCCTATAATCTATATTGTGCAGTCAATTTGCTTGAAAAATTTTAATAATTTTGATAGGGCTGAACCCAGGTCCTTGGGGAGATAAACCCCCAAACCTCCCCCGCTGGATGCGCCACTGCTTGTCACAATGGACAAGTGTCTCGTCCTATCCTTTGTCAGTGCAGTGAGATTTCGCGTGTGACTTTCCCTACTACTGTTATATTGTTGAATATAATGGCATATGTTTTCGTGTATACTGATACAATTTTACATTTTATTTCTGTATTGATAATGTGATTTTATAACGTTTATTCGGGTCAGGGATAGTTTGTAAAAATATATAACCCTAAGACACCGGATAGAACAGTCCTGAGGGGTAAAACCCAGGGTTCGAGAAGGAGAGGTAGTTTCCAAGTTCAGCTCAGAACCGAATTAATGTAAAACCAAAAGCCGAAGCAAATACAGCACCAACGATCAACGGTCAACATGCTTTCATCATCGCAGACTCGGAAACGAAAGGGAATAAAGGGAAGGCGTCAGCATTTGCTTAGGATGACTGTTCCACTACCTAAACGTTCCCTAATACGACAGTTGCTAGTTCAACTGAAGCTCGAAAACGAGGAACGCTGGTGCCAACCTACGTCAAGCGACCCAGCGGCCTCGAAAAGAAACGATGAACTAAATAAAAACTAAATGCGAACACTAGTTCGCTCGAAATCGCGCCTAGCTCAACTAGCTCGAAACTAAGGAACGCTGGTGCCAACGTACGTCAAGCAACCCAGCGGCCTCGAAAAGAAACGATAAACTAAATAAAAACTAATTATCACGCCTAGTCCGATACTAAGGAACGCTGGTGCCAAGTGCGTCAAGCAACCCAGTGGCCTCGAAAAGAAATGATAAACTAAGTAAAACTAAATTAAATTACGCCTAGCCCGAAGCTCAGGAACGCTGGTGCCAAAGTACGTTAAGCAACCCAGCGGCCTCGAAAAGACACGATAAACTGAGTAAAACTAAATTAAATTACGCCTAGCCCGAAGCTCAGGAACGCTGTTGCCAACGTACGTCAAGCGACCCAGCGGCCTCGAAAAGAAACGATGAACTGAGTAAAACTAAATTAAATTACGCCTAGCCCGAAGCTCAGGAACGCTGGTGCCAACGTACGTCAAGCGACCCAGCGGCCTCGAAAAGAAACGATAAACTATATAACAGCTAAATTCAAACTCTTCGTTACTAGTAATATAATCTAATCCTATTCGTACTTATCTATTTTCTTGCTATACTTTTATCTAAAGTTATATTCTATTAGCAGCTTAAGTAAGTAATGTCATGTACTTGTCTTATCGTTAGTGACTAGGCAAGTGCAGGTAAAAGCGTGTTTTGGCAGGTAAATATGTACCTACTTACTTGCACCTTACTGTGGCGTATGTGGGGGCGGCGACTCCGACTCGACGACTCCGACCCGACGACGACTCCGTCTGAGAGACTCCGACTGAGAGAGCGAGGCAACCAGGCACAGCGTACTTACGAACTGTAGTACATGAGTCTTCCGCTGTAAGGCGCTTCAGCCCATGAAGCGAACTCCGGCGGATTTATCCTAAAACTCTGGTTCTTACACGGTCGAGCCGGACCTCGTCAGATGACGTCTCCTGTGTTGATGTTGAGCTGCTAGAGTATAATTGTAGGTGGAATAATAATTCTCCTCTCAAAAAATAAAAAAATTCTTATTTAAGCACCTGTAAAAAATGAAATGTTACAATTTATTATAATGGGCTTTTGTTTTTTAATATTTTCCGTAAAATATTCAAAGTGAAATTCAGGACCTCCGCTTATCCCGCTCTGTAACACTTTTGCACTATTGTGAAGAGGGATGAAGAGTTGGCCAGACTTTAAAGGGTGCAGTTTAATTAGTTTTTTTTATTTCTACCTACCATTTTTTCCTTCAAACATTTTATATGAGTGACCACATGTGTTTTTTTTTTCTTTTAGAATATTAAAATTCTGCACGTATTATTAGGAATTTTCCCCCTCTAGATAAATTATTTTGTTTATTTCCAATTCTATATTTTGTTGAAGCATGTTAATGGTGCTTTAAAAGCCTCATTTGATTCTTCTTGCTTTCTTTCCGTCTCCGCTCTAAATTATTCCGTCTAGTTTAACTGGGAAACATTTTGTGGTGTTAGAAGTTTTGATAAAATCACCTCATTCGTGTTCTACAGGAGTTACTTATCTGACACAATAGGGTAGTTTAATACAGCTTCCTTTTCCAGTTGAAGTTCAGCTAACTGTTCCTTTAAGGTAGCACTTCCCGATAGCAAGTCGGGGTAGCCGATGTGCGTGGTGTCGAAGGGGACACTGGTGTCGGCAGTGGTGACTCGCATGAGGGTGACCGCCCCGACGCCGACTTAGCGAAAGTCAGTGTAGCAGCTGAGGGGGCCGTGCTTCTGCTAGCAGATTTACAACGTGGCGTTCTCTCTGAAAACCGATTAGTGCTTAGATATTGGACTTTGTATTTACGTTTGCTTATAACATCTGCAATGTTGTTCATGCAGCATATGTTTCCACCTATTGCAATCCCTTCTACAACAGCGCCAGCGCCAACACAGTGTACCTTTTACCAAGCTTCCTGCTACCATGTACTTACATTTATTTTGGATTAAATATTGATTCGCAGTAGCATTAATATGTTTTAATGTTCATTTCTTAAATGTTAGTTTGTTCATTCACAAAGAGTATCATACACAAAGTAAACATAAATATTAACACTTTCCTAGGTATACTCGTATGTATTAGATTATAAGACTCTAGATTATGCCATTTTTATGACCGACATTGTTTACTATTATGTACGACCATACGTAAAACAGTCAAGTCACATAAAATGTGTATGTAACCCAACATTAAGTTATCAATAAATAATATCAGACTGCTAACATGACAATATTTCTTGGTGCTTACATTTTGCTCTGTATTACACCAATTTTCATGTAAGAATGTGTTAATGTTCGCTGCAATTAAAACTTTTATTTGTATATACAGTCCACCTATCGGGACTGGGTGTAATATATCTTAGATTATGTGTTATTAGGGTTATTGTATATTATATTTCATTAAATTCTCTGAGGTTCCTACCTCAAAATCTTATAAGATATTATAATGACTTGAACAAATATGAATCTAATAGCAGGTGGAGATATTTGGTATGAAATTTGAGACTGTGGTACCAGTAGTTGTTTAAAGATTGTAATAAATTATATGAAAGGATTTTAAATTTTATATAACATATATTTTACTTTAAAACTTTTAGTATTTACTGTATTTAAAACTACCTTGATTAATAACCATAATTATTAGCGTCTAAGGTAAACAATTTTCAAATAAGTTCAATTTAATAATATGGCATATTACACATATGGATAACCCGATCTGAAAATATTAATGAATTGTGTTGTCTTTAAAGTATTCATAATTACTGTCATGTATAGCTACAATGTTTTAAGTAAAAGCCAATCAGTTCAATACAATAATACAACATATGGTACAATGCACAGTTTAGCGCACCAGAAGGGACACTGCACAGGACAAGTATAAGTACATTTGTAGTCAGTATCACTAAACAGAAATCATCTAATAAAGTTACCAGGATTGCATCTTATTCACTGATATCAAAGTAATTAGATGATATCTTAGTAAGAAAACCATTCTAAAGCAAGTTAAATATTCAATAATGGAAGAAAGTGTATTAAAAGCCTTTGCACTTGAAAAGAAACCTGAACTCTCACGAACTCTAATTGGTTCCAAGAGATGGTTAAACAAATTTGCATCCCATTTGGCTCTCAGCTTATGGCTTTCAGCTTGGTTGAGAGCCGAAGCCGATTAAACTGTATCATTCATTGGTATGTGGAAATATGTGGACCTCATTGATAATAAGTATATAATTGAAAGGATATATTATAAATTTGAAATATAGTTTTAAAAATCATCTAATTTGTTAGTTTCAAAGCAACAATTAAGTACAGTACTACATAATACATAAAAACTATTAAAAACATAAACATCTCTTGAGACATTTTCAAAATCTTCAGGTAATATTCAGTACGCTTATATGTAGATTTAATATAACTCTGCCTTTCAAAACACTTTTTAGTGCAATATACTGGAGGTTTGTTCTTCTTCAACAGTGACCATCAGAATACAAAATAAGCATGATATTAAAATATAAATAAAATAAATATTAAAATATTTATACAATATATTACATTATGTGTTAACGTGTTTTGTGTTAAGTGTGACACAAGGTTATTATGTTATAAACACGATAACTGCAGTATTTTTATTCATCCATTTCAAACTTGGGATAGAGACATTATTTGCATATAACTTAGATACGTCCGTTAGTTCGTCTTAGTGAATAAACAATTTCAAGATGTTGACCAATCGCAATTGTAAAAAAATTTTACTTCAATTATAAACAACTCAAATTTCTTAAGATTTTCCTATAAATCATAAGGTTTCAAAGATACAGCAAACTTTGTGAAAAGAATGAGTATACCTTAGTTAGTATGAGTAATTTAAATTTTAGTAATTTAAATTAATGTTTGTTTTGACCTGTTTTTTAATAACTCGTAAATTGTCCAGATAGCGGACGTACAACATTATTAGTAGTATAAAAAGGAGTAAATGTTCAAAATATTCAACTTCGACATTTTACATTGAAAACGAAATTTGAAAGAAAATTTTAAAATAATATTTGCTTTTACTTTTTGTAGTATATCTTATGCCTTCAAGATAGAGGAATGTCCAAGTTTTATAAATGTACAATTAATTAAATTTGGTGAATAAAAACATAATTTTGGATAAATTGTAATTAAATTAAGTAAAGGTTTAAAAGAATGTATATCCCGATTTCTTTCCTTTAAGATGATGGAGTGTCAAAATATTTTAAAGTTTTATGAGTTTATTAACATACTCAAACTTGCATGCATCTTTAATTTGATATTTAGATTTGGAATGTGATATCTATATTTTTTCCTCTATGCTAGGAAAGAATTAAAATTTTTATTTCTCTTTTGGGTGCACTGTGGAATAGTTGGGATACATAAGTATTTCCAAATAGGTATCAATATTTTACATTCTTGATTCCAAAGAACCAAACATTATATTAATTGACTCGAGGCCTCATCAAGAAAAAATTTAAACGCCTCTACTTCTTTGCAAGTAAGACAACAGTACATAGTAACTTGCATGACACACTTGAGCCGTTACTGTAGTCAGTCGCCGATGCTGTGAGTGAGGTGCGTGTTATCGCAGTGCGATCGGCACACAGCTGAAAGGACGTGTAAATTTTTATTAGTGGGGGGCCCGTGGAATTGAGGAAAGGTGCGACCTAGTAATCGAAGTAGCGGTTTCTTTTCATTTATCACCCAAACCAACGATAGGCACACTGGCGCACTGACACGCCCATTTCATTTTAGTACTGCTTTTCGTATCTATACATGTATATAAAAATGAATCTTTGTCTGTATGTCCTTTATAGAATCATAAACTATTTAATCGATCATTATAACAAATTGTATTTATATGTATTTTTCCTCGGAGAAGGTTTGGGTACGACGCCCATTGATGTAACTAGCCACCAGGCCGCGCTGTAGTCCTCAAAGCGCCTGCACATTATACAGTGCAATTACGAGAGAGTTACGTATATAAAACAGCCAATCACTGTTGGAAGGCGCTAAGTCACGATTTATATTTGTCTTCAAAATACATTTTTGGTTGAACTTAATGCTTGAGTGTTTAGACCACTTCAAAATAAAGTACATGTACGTGTGTACAATGGGTTATAAACGTACACTTTTGATAGACTTTCTTGATCGTGGCAACAAGGCAAATTCTATATAGGCGTTGGAATATAATTAACTGAACTAGAAGTGTTCATTGACTGCATATAATCACTAAAGGCTAATGGGCTTAATATACTCGGCCGAAATAGACTTTAATTTGTTTTGATGGATTTATATTGAAAAAAGAAATATTAAAAAGAATTACTTACTTTAGAATTTTTGAGTGCCCAAATAACGATTTTTACTAATATATACATACTAATAATGTATGAAATTAGTCTGATACATTGTTTTCAATCTAAATAAGAAAGACTTCAGAAATTTTGATGTAACAAATAATATCACACTTTAGCATACCGTATTTTGATGTTAAAAATCATATAGCATTGAAAATGGTGGAGAATTTTAATAATGTTTGTATTTTTATGCTAAAAATAAATCAATGCATGTAATATTAAAACAATTGATATATGATAATGAATTATAAATAAGATAAATAACGTATATTAGGAATCTGTACTTTTACAAATTAGAACTTTACACATAACATCTAACAGCTTTCACACCGGTTACTCTTCATATACCATCCTACTTGAAAAAGCAAATTCCTTAGACGACCTTCAAGCTGCTATGCTACAAGCCATATTATGAAACCACATCCCTCAGAAACAGCCATACAATATGTACCTTCACTTTAAATGTTTGAGTTTAACCAGTTAATAAGGGTGGAACTAAGTCATATTGCGTATTAACTTTTAAGATAAAACATTGTAATTGACAGCGAAACAACAAGAAAGTACCGCACGTACAATTGAATATCTTACCTTTTCTCTGGTGAACTAACAATTCTATCGAAAAATTTGACATCGTAAACAAAATGTATAAACTCCCTATATATGCATTTCAGCTGTGTCAGTTGTAGTGCAGTTATCACGTTTGATTCTGTAAACCACATTCTATACTTACAATATAAGTGCAACACATTTGGGCTCGAAGAAGGTCTGAATATATTTAAAAAGTATAGATACTAATACTTTACACTGATGACTTATGCGATGAATTTTTCTTCGTATTCCTATTAAAGACTTAATAATTGAATATAAAGAGCCATATGTGGTTATATCGAGTACTTATTACTACGACCTGAAGTTCCCCAAATCTGTGTGTTTCATCCATTCGGTACAAACCGATAGTAAAACGTAGTGTGCAGAGACTCAGTTATTATATAAACATAGACCCTAAGATGATCCCAATGGTGGACAAATATTTTATTGTTTGTACAAAAAACTTTAGCTAATGCTATTATAATTAATTTACAAGTGTCGTTATCTGGACACCTTTAACGTAATTAATGCATGTTTCAGCTTAGAAACATAACACATGTCAATGAACTGGAGCTGAAATTAACATCACAGTGAATCACTCTTTCCCACTATAGCAAGGTTATGTGTGGAAAACTATTAGGAATTATAAATATCTTTGATCTATTATGGCACTCCGACAGAGAAGTATACAACCTTTAATAATAAAAAGTTGTATCTTAAAAATAATAAATGGGATAGCGCCTATTAAGGGGGGTCTGTTCGCCTATCTCCGTAATGTTAATTATATGTAATTTTTATAGAGTTGTGTTGAACCTACACTGAAATGTTTTATTTTATTTTATTAATCATGTAATACTCTAGTCACTGACACAAGGATTTTTGTTTATTTGTATTTTAATTTTTCTGCAAATTTTTTAAAAACTTGTGTTAAATTTCAAGTTTTTAATTCAGAAATTTAATTTTTATAAGCCCAAAAATTAAAATTTTACAAAATCCTTGTGTTAGTGACTAGTAAATACTAAAACAAACACACAGTGAAAATTTCATAAAGATATCTTTAACAGGTCCTGAGAAAACTTACATCAAAGTTAGAAAATACAAATTTTGGGAAAACGCGATTGAAAAAATCGTTGTACTAACCTACAGTGAACTTGGTAACATCAGTAGCTGCCAGTGCTGTAGGCTGGTTTGTCTGCTTCATCCTGCTCAAATTGGTCCTCTAACTTTCTTTTCTTCAATGCCTTAGCCTTCCTGATTTTCTTCTCAAGCTCATTTGCAGCTAATTCGGCTTTCTTGAGTCGCTTATTCTCAAGGCTTTTCATTGCAGCAACCAAATTTTTACCAAGCTCATCCATTATTTGTACTCTACTTATCAGGCCATTATTAAATGTGCTTATAGCTAAATAAGTCCCATATTTTAGCACTGGTAGGCTAACAAAAACCCTTTTTGGTATTACAGACCAAATCACATTGTTCAATGATTCGTTTGGGTTTTGTGTTTTGCCCTTCACACATTTTTGCAAAAGCTCAGGATCAGCCAAATCCCTAAATATTGGCTTGATAGCAAGCATAACAGCTTTTGGCAAATGAAAGTGTTTGTTATGATCATATTCAGTATTATCAAGTAAGCTCTGGTTGAACTTACACCACGTTCCGTATTCTTTTGGGCAAAGCTCGTGTTGGGGTTGTTCGTTAGTCGATAAAACGTGGAAAAATTCAGCCCAATTTGTTTGCTTCATTTCCCTTACACTTGATGTGTTCCGACGTATAGCCAGTCCATAATAACTTTGCAGTTGATGAACAGCAGCAGTAGTAAGTCGACCTTTTCCGGACATAGATTTGTTATCTTCAAGGAGGGTTTTACCCGACGTACTTTTTATTTTGAGTAAACGTGTTCCCATTCTCTTTTGCACGTGGCCTATGCATTCAAGTTTGTTTATTTTTATTTCTTCTCCATAAAATTGAGCTTTATTCACTGATGCATAGGCCTTTGAGTCTCCATCTCCCAAGTAGTTGAGGTAGCGAACATTATATTCCGGCTCTGACCTCCGAAAAACCTCTAAAGCGCCAGCGACCTCCATTCCTCCGCTGCTACCCTGATAGTTTGCTTTACAGCTGACTACATGGACATTTTCACACTTATTTGGGCATTTACAAAACTTTGAAAGGATAGATACATCTAGTACTTTCCCTGTATCTACTGATGTTAGAGAAAGAATGCCATTTTGAGAGACATGGCCTCTCTTTTGCCATGAACCGTCTAGTGCAACGCATAAGTTATGTCGGTCCCCATCATTACTGCTCACTGCTTCTTCTACGGCGTTTCTCATACTTTTTTTACACATATTTTCTGCTACTGTGCCTAAAACTTGTTCATGTTTTCTATAATGAACTGGAGGAGGAGGAAGATTTAGAGTGCCACACAAGATTTGGCCTGCTGTGTGGCCTTTGCCAATGCTGCGCATACCGTGCACAAGACGTAGGTTCAAGTCGTAAAGAGTTACAGATTTTCCATTGATATTTTCAGTGATTTTATTACAATTGTCAATAGACCTTTTTTTGTCTGTACAGTTTGGACAATACACTGAGAAATTTACTGCAAGTCCTTCAACAGACCGCCTTTCAAAAATCAATTTGTGCTTGCAACGACTGCATCCTGCGATTTCATTTATGGCTTCGGCAAGCGAATTCAAATCAAATATGTCATATGCTAAAACCTCATTCTTCTGATTATAGTATTCAAAATTACCTTGAACTTTCATTTTTCTAACAGAAGAACTAGGGGTGGTAGGATTATCAGAAGTGTCAGTGCTGGTGGTAGGCCTGGGCAAAGTTTCAGTATTGAGGTTATACATAGCCTCAGAAGATCTATCAAGGCTAGATTTAGTCTTTCCAACATGCTTTCTCTTGGAATAACACTTGAAACGATTCCCGATTTTCTGTTTATTTCCCATGTTAACTTGAAACAACAACTAATATTCACAAAACTCGAATAAGTAAACTGTCACTTTGTAAACAACACAAATTGAGAAACACTCTCACTGACATCACATAAACAAAGATCACATGACAAATAGTACACCTGACAGAGACAAAAATATACATCAAAAGCAGGGTAGCCAACATAACATAACAATAAGGAAACAAGAATAGTAGTAGTATGTATGAATATGATTAAAGCGGTGGGCCACCAGCGGGGCTGCCTCTTTCACTATAAATTGGTTGCAATGCTTTCGAAAAACTTTCTTTTCAATAACTTCTAATAAAGATAGAAAGAAAATAAGCACATCTTTGAAAAGGTGAGGTTCTGAAGAATATAAAACTAAAAAAACCAAAAAACTCAAAAAAATGAAATTTTTGGTACGGACCCCCCTTAAAGAAATCACATTTTGATTTTAAATTCATCACCTAAATTTTATAATTTACAAATTATTATTTACGCTTCCCGAATAATGTGTACATAACGCCTGAATGAACACTGAGTAAGCTATAAGCTAAAATGAATAACATCCTTGTGTGGGTGGTTGGTTGTTGAAAGGTGGAAGGTTGCTGTCTCACCTGCGCAAGTACACGTTTTCTGCTTCATGGTTTCTACGCACACTTGAAACGGCTTCTCCTGCTACATATATGAATACCGATATGTACTGAAGCCAAAAAACTGAATACCTAATATCGCACAGCTGTCTAAATTTTGGGAAATTAATTTCCGTCGGGTTAATGCTACTGACGTGAATGATAATATAAACAATTTTTCAGAAATATGAGTCTATTAGAGCAGTAAGATTGAAATTATAATGTAACGAACATCGGTTAGTGTAATGCTATGCTCCTTGTGTTATATAGAACAGATAGTCAGTCTTATTACTGGGAATCATCTGCATGCCTTATACACTTGTCGGCTAGTCCTCTGAAACCAAGTGTAAACTAATTCTCTACAGTCAAGGTGAATAATGAAACTACTGGATAACTAACTAAGTTGTAATCACTTTGTACGGAGGTATCATTTAATTTTCTCTCAATAATACATATAAAATGAGTGTTATGATATTAAAAACATTAGTCTTTTATTCTTGCAAGAACATAATGTTTTAAGGAAAAAAGATTTAATTAAATAGATATTCGTGTTTTGGTGTTACTTTTATTATTTCTGTGACGAAATAACGAGTACAATACAATCATTTATTGCGTTTAACTCTATAGTTGTTTAAAAATAAAAGAACATGTAATTAATGTAATTTGCACAAGGGGCATGATTATTATTCATATTGTTGAACGTAAAGTAATATATAATTATAGGAATTGTTTAGGCACTTTAGTGCTTACTGCTAAGTACATGATATACATTTTATTTAATTTGGGGCATTAAAAGATTAATATTCAAGAAAAATTAAAAATCAGCATGTAAAAGAGCACAATTTATGCTATAGTATAATGATGCAGGGGAATACAATTTTTGGTATCAGTTTAAGTGTAGTTTTGTAGACAAGTATAAGTATATAAGTACCAGCATTTAGTCTATTGTTAGAAAGAAACTACTTAGTTCTCGGATCATTTAACTTACATGTGTGTTAGCCGACAAACAATTCGCATTGGTGTTACTTAATGAATTAACTTATTACCAACTTGCAGACCTATAAAACTTCAATCAGGTACACTTCTTTAGTAAAACATTGTACAACACAGAACAAAAAATACACAGAGTATTGAGGTAGTTATACAATCAAAAGCAGTTCAAAGTTGAATTAAAGCGATTCAGTGTCTGAAGTAGAATAGTTAATGTCACTCCGTGTCTTTGGGACGACGAACAACTCTGCTGAAAATGAGTGTTCATGTGAGAGTATGATTAAATGTGTAGCTGCAATGTGTGAGATTTAGATATAATGTAGCACAATTTTATAATTTTAAATTTTGTGTTTAAATGAAATTTACAGAAAATGGTTGGATGTAATGAAATATAATTATAGCCGGATTGGCCCGCAAAGTAAGCAGAAAGCTCCTTATTTTATTATATTAAAATACTTTGCCTTTGTATTTGCTCACCGTCTGAAACTCCTACTAAACTCATATTACTGACTTCTTTTAAGGTAATACATATTTACCTCTTTGTATTTCAGTATAATATTACACGTATTTTATTATATAAGAAAGGATCGGATCCCGTGTTTTTCAATATTTCAGAATGAGAAAATAAAACCGAGGATTTAACTAATCATTCTTTGATTCAGAAAGAAAGAAAATATTACATAGTCCTATTCAAATGGTTATATTTTCATACATATTATTTTAGATCACTTCAGATTAATAGTATTTATTTGATCTACCCTTATTGAAGTATATTATACACAGAAAAATACACGTTTAAACTCGCAGCCTACAAAAAGATAGCAATAGTTAGTAAGAATACCGGTTTGAAACAACGGTAATGGTTTCAGGGTCACGCCAGTAAGAACTCTATGACGTCCAGCATTTCTATTAGCACACCACACAATAATTAGTGAAAGATGAGTTAACATATATGTGACATATCATACGAAAGAAATAAATAATATTTTTTGTATACATAGAATCACTAAATGAAAATGGTCTTGAAAAAATGGAAAGGCAATCGCGGGATTGCTCGACAGAAATGACTACAGTACAACTTACAACGAGCTGCCAATATATCTCGAAAAAGTGAATTTAAAAATTTTAAATTGTTATTTTTTATATTTTACAATAACATGAGACACTCAATCATTTAACATAAAAAATATTATACTTCGTATTAATTTTGTACACATTTTTTAAGTAATTTTTACATTTCATATATTACAATGATCACTACATACATTTTTATTATTATCGTGTGTATTAGTTTACTTAATTTGTTAAGTATCATTTTAACCACAATATTATATTTTCTATATAATCCCTTCATTTTCATTGTCATTATAATATAAAAAGGAAATCATGGGTTTATAATAACTGAAATAAGAAATTAAAAATTCTGAAGAAAATCTTGGTTGTTGTTTCATATCTAGGTTTACTTATGTTTTATTGTTTAATTTAATAGTTTTTTTAAAATTTTCATTATTGTTTTTTACGGTGCTTCAGCAAAATTTGTATTAAAATCTGTTTTTACCTAATTTATATTCAAGTGAATGTAAGGTAAGGCCCAAAGTAATTGAATATATGTCATAATAAATTACAACCAAGAGAAAGAGTAATTTCCTAGAAAAGAAATTATTATCTTAGAAATCAGCTAGAAAAGACCTAATAAATTTATTTTTAATGCTTTTCAAATCTCGTCAGGGAAAAATTCGTAGCGAACCGAAACATAAATAATTATTACCTGCACTGAAATCCAATATTAATTAACGACGGGCTACTATTTTTTTTTAATGATACAGTTGTTCAATCAATATTACGTTGGACTTATTCATAAATAAATTTGCAGTTCTTATATTGATTTAAAACAGTATTTTACCATGCATTTTTGTCTATGTTTCATTTGAATCACAACTAGTTATACGAAGTAGACTCTTTTGTCGGTCAGTCTCGCTACTACCATTATATTTACCCTCCTGCAAACATACATCCATAGCCCGCCAAAACAAATAGTCACTTCATCAAGGAGCGACATTAACCCCTCACTAACACGCCATTGAACTGAACAGAGAAACGAACTGACATCAAACTTGCCGTGATAGTCCTCCCCTAGCGGCTACAGAGCGAACACGCGTGACGTAACATTCTGTCACGAAGAACGAAAGTTTTCCCTCGTGCTAAACATACATCCATAGCCGACCAAAGGAAGTAGTACATTTTCGATCAGATCGTGTACATATTCGTGTACATATTTTCGATCAATTCGTGTGTAGGCCTATGTATTTCACGTTAAATCGTGTCGCCTAAAGATAGCGATGGAAATAATTGAGCGTATAATAAAATAGGACATTTTCTATTTCATTTTATAAGGCATTAATTTATATAATGCGTTATGAAGTAGTTACTTCAGAAAAGTGCATCTGTATTTCTTTACCTAGCAGAAAATACAAAAAGCCATATGTGTTAATATGCAGTAACCTTCATGTATTTTCAGTATATATTTTGGATAGCTATATTGTATAAACAATAATTTAGTGCAATTTGTGTTTCATTAGTGGCCCATTAGTCTTTCGATAAAAAAGGCAAAACTCTCACTCATTCACTTGCTCATTACTAATTTTCCAACTTCTCTACATCTCCAACAGTGAAAATTTTGAACACGCATGCATTATAACTTAAATAGTAAAACTATATTATATCCATAAGGATAAAGCGTCCGTCGGGGTTAAAATATAGTTGTAACCCTTAGAAGAATTAGACTTTTGTTTTTCAACTCCCCGATCTGCTATAAAAATGAAATGTGACACGCATGTGTCTTATGCTCTAAAGAGGCAGATAAAGGATTATCTTGAAAATCTACTACAACCCCTAGAATTTATCGATGTCCTATTAAGATGAAATTTACGACACGTGTTTATGTGATCTAAACAGACTACGATATATATGAAATACCTTACACCTGAAATAGGTTACAATGGACGGAATTCGTCGTTTTCGACCGAGGTAGTCTTTCAGGCCAACGTATGTACGTATTTGTTTTTATCAAGGCAACAATGCAAATGTTACTACGACACCGGATATGCCTTAGACTAGAAATTAGAGTAGAAGTGCTTGAAGTAGACGCTTTTTGACCCATGAAAACTTTTCTGGCATATTTATGAGTATTTTTCTACACACACACACACACACACACACACACACACACACACACACACACACACACACACACACACACACACACACACACACACACACACACACACACACACACACACACACACACACACACACACACACACACACACACACACACACACACACACACACACACACACACACACACACACACACACACACACACACACACACACACACACACACACACACACACACGCACAAACGCACGCACGCACGCACGCACGCGCGCGCGCACGCGCGCACACAATTATCAGTTCACATTGTATTACGTGTCGTAGCGCAGTCTGCCGGATTCATTGTAAGACATTCCAAAATCAACAAAAATATTTAAATAACAAGTTAATTAATTGAGCAATTTACATTGAACAGAACTTTAAAGCTAAACTATTCTCGAATCCAGCTGAAGGTACAAACTGTTAATCAAATTGATCCAGTCGTTTGTTTAGAAGGAGTTCAGTGACATACACATGTACACAAGAGTTTGGTCCAATGTAAATTGCTCATTTAATTACCTTGTTATTTATACATGATTTTGGAATGTTTTACAATGGATCAGGCTGATTCCGCTACGAAACGTAATACAATGTGAACTGATACTTAACAGCTGTTAACACTTTCAGCTCAAGTTCATCAAACATGAAAAACATCTATTTGCGTTTAAATTTAAGAAAATATTATATTATTTTTAATTGCTTGATCAGTAGTATAACGCAAATTGCAAAGACTTTTATCTAATTTTAATTATTAATTGAAATTGCATCAATGATTAATAAACCTTCTAATTCAATGGAAGTATTATTTAAACGCTGTTATAAAAAGTGTAATTATTGTAAAAAATTATTTTAAATTATTGTAAGTCTTATTGTAAAAAGCTGTGAATGCTTGCACATAAGTTTATCGAATCTGGTTAGCTACTTTGACATTGTGCATGGTATTCATACTGTAGTCAAAGAAAAGGAAATGTTAACATACTCTTCCCCTTATACCAGAGGAATATGCCCTTATACATATTTCTTGATCAGTGAAAACATGAAAATCAATTCAGCATCACCTATTAATCTAAGTTAACAAAACCAACATTATGTAATCATTTTAATTGTTAATGGAAGAGCATAATTCAATTGTATAACCGTAAATACATTAGACAGGGAGTGAATGTATACTACCGGAATAGACTCATATTGACCGCATAGACGTTTTAGTTGTACGGTATACCTTTGTCATTGGAAAAAAATGTAACTATAATAATTTATATGTCTTAGACCGAAGGAAGATTACACGCTTTTTGCCCAGTAAGATCTTGATGTAGATAAAGTAAATAAATTAGATCGGAAGTGAATTTAATCAGACGGACCTGACTATTTTTGATCACAGTAACGTTTAAATATTACCAAGTTATATATTTTATTCATCGGAACAAAGAGGCAAACTATACCTGTTACTTGAAAAATCTTTGATCGAAAGTAAAATAATTGAAAGAAGACGCTTTATGACCGAAGTTAGTTTTCGTTGGTAAATATTTTCTTGATCAGATCACAAGTATAACTCTACAATGGTATTAGAAATAAGAAAGTGAATTTAAGTAAGGAGACGAGTTGTGAAAATTTCCATAAGTAATGCATTGGAGCAAATACATTATATTTATAAAAAGAACCTATAATAAAGTAACCAACTGTTCTGTGTAAACGTTATAATATTACAACACAATGATATGTTTAATTAATTTAATGCAATGATTGCTGTTACTTTTGGTGTTAGCTACCCGTAAATACAAACATTTATGTAATCAATTATAAAACTTCATCAATGTTTCAAAATAGGTATTTTACATTTTTGTACGTAAAGAGGTTCCCAATTTTGAGTACAACAAGTGAGAATCAAGGGAGGAATATAAGTTACTAAACGAGCTCGGGGAGTCCCTGAATAATAAGAGTAGGCATTTACATCATTTAGCCTCTCAAGCGGATAGAAACAATGTTTAAATTTCCGAGACTACCTAACTGACAATTTGTTAAATATCTAACAATCGAGACATTTCTGCTTCAATACAATGTTTTTACTGATTATTAAGGAACATAACTTGAATCGCTCATTAAAAATATAAAGTATATTTGTACATTTTAAATTTATTGGCCTGTCACGATTGAAGCAAAAAGATTAAGAAATTGTTCATACATAAATATATTGAAATGCATGAAATAGCATTGTGATAGTAGTATATGCTGCCAATTCTCGATCAAGATTCAAATTTAAAATCCAGGGTGTGATATAAAAGTTTATAGCGATATAATTGTCTATGACGGGTTTAGGACAAGTTGGGACGGCTGCCCAATGTGCAAAGGTCTCTAGAACAAAGACGAGTTCTGACAGTTTTTGTGGCACATCATTTTCGTCATATTTATATCCTTTCATGCCCTTCATTGGGTTTATCATAGAGAAACACTAGTAACAGTTAATTTCTCAAGGTAAAAACAAATGTGCTTTAGTAAACGGAAATATCAATGACAAAACGAGAGATAACAGGGTATATTTAGGTTTACGCTTCGTGCAATGGTACATCGGATCCGCTATGCGATTTATCCGTTCTCTGAGAGAGCCAGAGTCGACTTACTAACACTATCCGATAAAGTGATGAATCGGATAGAATTGATGATTCTAAATTTTGTTTTACACCATTAACCGAACCTTTCAGCTGTTTAGAAGTTTATAGAAAACTAGGAAAGAGCTACGGATTGTTTGGTCTTCAATAATAATTATAACGAGAAGTGTCCACCCATTAATTTCGTTATTTTCCTGTACCATGGAGGAGATAACACATCATAGTGTGTACTTCACTGTATACAGTGTATACGAAAACCCAAACAGTTCGTCTGCAAAGAAATTAAACGTTATTGTATTGTCTTCAATATTATTGTATTCCTTAATCACAATAATTAATGGAATATCAGGTTATATGTTTTACAAGTTATCGTTGTGTAGGCTAAGTAACACAACAATATTTAAAATTCGTGAGACATTATTTCTTATTTTATGGATAAGGGTGGTACTTGGAGTAAAACAAAGATAATGACACGTTAACGCCCAGCCAGTATAAGTAAGCTTGCTGAAAAGTGCCTTTCAGTAAAGAAAATATGGTTACTTTACTTGTAAATTAACTACGATCGCTAATTAGATTTAATGAAAAAATACGTATTTTATTTTACGCACCACACATAAACATTATAAATATGCTTGACCTTGGTCAAGAGTATGTAATATAAAAGATAAACTGTGATAAACATAATGTACAGCTAATTTGCAAAATGAAACCGTAATATAAATGGATAAAATGTATCTGGAAAATCCAGTGCATATTGCTACCATTCCGTTATTGCACCCTAAAATTGGTCAGCAATGTATGAGCGGAATAGCTGGGAAGGCTTGATTACAGTTGTTTATTTACATAAGGATTGGAATTTCGTAAAAAATACTACAATATATGTAAAAAACTACAAAGGAGTAACTTAATGACTTTAAATGCTTCATATAGATGCCAATTATTGCATGCATTGTTGCACTAGTATCTAGAACTTAATAATTAATTATTGAATAGTTAAAATATCTTAAGCGACGTTTAGATCATTCTAGGTTCCAAAGTTTGTGAACTATTAAATAAAAATAAGTGGGCTAGATGATAACCGATAACATAGAGATATTTTCAAACCGTGCCTGATTTTAAATCCTGACGAATTTATCGCGCAACACGCATACCTCTAGACAAATATTATCAGATCAATACACTTTCTGCATACTTTTTAATCGTTACGTATCAACCAAACTTGTATGATAATCATAAATAAAATATAGTTATTATATACCTAGTACAGTAGATTTTAGAAATTGTAATAATATTTGTAATTTCCATCAACACAAGTAACAATATATTCATAATTTAAAAGAGAAATATTTGCTATTTTATAGGTCAATTTTATAAACACACCCAGAGATAAACATTAGGCTGTTTGGGACTTATTTAAAGCATAATTACAGACATATACCATGCATGTTTTTTCACGTTAGACAGATGTCAAATAAAACGTTTTAATCCAATAAAATTGTTAAGTATACAAGGATTTGTCCAAAGTATAAATTTGCACCGAATAAAAATTGTAACAGAACGAAAAATAAACAAAGTTTTATTAGATGATATAATATTATCCGTATCGTATAAAGTACATAATGTCTCCAATGCGAGTAGCAATTTATGTAAAGTAGCCTTAAATTACTTATTGTATAATAGCTTTATAACCATTTTTTTCAAATACATTAGCGAGAGGGCTGTATACTTCATAAAGATAATATCCCTCTAAATCCCATCCATCTACTGGTTGCAGTTGAACGCGCGTGTCTGAGTGGCGGAAATGTAGGTTTAACCTCGAAGTCTCAACAAAAAGCGTTTTAAGGCAGTTCCCCACCTACACTCTAAGCTGTATGTGTTGTAAAGTCTATGCATATATTAGTACAAAAGAAGTTACATTGCTGAACCGTAGTTATTGACTACAATCGTTATTTTGATTTACTGTATATTAGTTTTTAACAATGTAAAATTTATTGTTAGAGTGAAAAAGCAATGAGATAATAACTTGGTTGGTGACTTATTTACGTTACACAAAAATAATATGAGAAATGTTTATTCTAATTATGGGTATAAAAATGCTAAATAGGGATTTTTAAATGTATGAGATAAAATAATAATATTTTAAAATAGGTTAATAAAAAAATCTGTTACTTACAAACTTATAACTGATAGAGTAATTATTTAGTTAAAACTATTCATAATATATCACAACGGGAAGTAATCACGTAATGCTTATATTACGTAAATTACACGTAATGTATCGTCTTAGCATGAACATTACACTGCAATGCCAGTGGTTTAATATTTGTATATTGTATTCCAGCATTGACATTTTACTCTGAGCACATAATAAGAAACCAATATCTAATGTGTTTGGAAACTAATAACTAAAGCTATAATTCATTTTTAACCAAGTTACGACTATTTTTCCATATTTGTTAGTGGAATGCTAAAGAGAACCCCTTCCCTCATAGAACTGTACGTAATGAGCTGTAGTCAATACACCTCTAGTATTGTGATTTTAAAGGTTCTTTATGTTCCAGTCTATTCTGTCTTAAATAGGAATAAAAAGCCAAATTCATCATGTAAGTGTATTAGTACCTATACTTTTTACTTACATTTAGTCTTTCCCTAGTTACAAATTTGTTGCAAATACATAGTAAGAATATAATGTGGTTTACAGAATAAAACGTGATAGCCACTTTATAATTGGCAATGCGAAAGTAAATACTTGATATCAAATTTATATAAAAAACTTTATCAAATTAATGTTTTTTCACTACAGAAAAGGTAATATATTCACTTGTACGTATGGTTGGTATTCAAATATGTTGTAACAACCTGAATGTCTTTTGAGATATACGGTTTTACAATATGGCTTGTGAAATGGCATTTCGAAGACGGTAGAGGGAGTCAGTCAGCTGTTGTCAGGTACCGATCAGCTGCCTCCTGTAGACTGGGCTATTATACTAGAACGGTAGAACCACTGAGAATTCAAAGTATTCTGTTATTTAGCAGTGATCGTGCAGTTATTGATGAATCCTTTAGAATGAAAAAGTAATATTTTGGTACCTATAAAGTACACAAATACCACTCTAGTTTAATTCATGAGTTTAACCAAGTTTAATAATGATATTAAAACAATATATATATATATATATATATATATATATATATAAAATTTCAATAAACATTGAATCGCAAAAAGTACTTGCTCCGCCGGGAGATATAACATATAAAATGTTTGCGTTCTATATGAAAAATAATAAATTCCAATTATTGTTAAAAGAGTATTTTAGGTCATTTATAAACGGTACCAATACCATAGTTATATCTTTAAATTTAGCTTCAACTCTAGATTATATATATTTATTTATATAAAGTATACAATATATATATATATATATATATATATATATATATATATATATATACATATTATATATTATATATACGACCGTGCTGACTCTAGCCAGTGTGTCATTGTGACATTTGGTGTTCCACAAAAAGAAGCGCGCCACCGTCAATTAATAGCTCGATCCCGTCCTCAAATGCGCGGGTCCCCTCTACAGTCAATGTCAAAGTTCAAACAGCCTTTCAACTCTGTACCGATCGCACCCCGCTCACACGCACGCTCACGCACCTCACTGACAGCTCAAGTGACCGGACTTAGTAGCGGCTGAAGTGTGTTATGCAAGTTGCATTGTTTTGAGTGCGTGTGTACGTGTGTTTGTGTGTAGATAAATTTGCGTGCGCGCGAGCTGATGTGTGTAAGTTTTGACCCAAAAACTATATTAACAAAACAATTGTCGACTACGGCGGTCACACACAGCTATTAGCACTGTTGTCCGGAAGTCCGCACATGCCTCGTGTCACAGTTAAGGTGTGAACAAGACATACATAGCTAACGGTATATCATAGTTTATCACATCTACTAGGGCGGAGCACACATTTATTAGCACTGCTACTCTAAGTCCGTATATGATTTGTGTCGAAGTTAGTGAAACTGCCTCTTATTCATTCCCGCTAGAACCTTAAACTAGTCAAACTTATAGTAAGTCTTCTAGTTGGAGGCCCAGGGGAAATTTATTGTTTTTTTTTTTACGGAAAGATTTATATACTGTAAACAAATTATAAATATTTCCGTAAAAAAATATTATTATTCGAACTATCCTTTGTGCTTTTCTAATGTCATCGTGTGCTGGAACTTGTTAGTGGCTATCTAACAACATTATGACGTAGTTTAGTGCCAAGCTCGGGCTATTGTTCTCTTCACTCTACGATCAATACTTCTATAAACTGTCGTATCGAGCAGACGCCTAAAATTAAACTAGTTAAATTATTTTATTAGCCTTGAACAGTGTAATTTTGGCGTAAACTCCTTGAATTAGTTAATTCAATGTACTCTACCATAACCCTACTACTTATTTCCAGCTACTATCGTGTAGACAAATATGTTTATGCAAAGACTTATCCAGTTCAAATAGAAAAGCGAAGCCATATCGTGGCTGACTGGCAATTTTACCAAACATTGTGTCAGACTCCATGTTATGGGCTCAGTTATGTAATTGTTTGATGAAAATGAATGATAGAACAAAGTAGTAAAAGGGTTGGCTAAATTTAACAGAAGTTTTTCAGGACCTGGAATTCCCAGAGATAGTATATATTGAAAAGTTTAAAACATAGAAAATTATAGGGTGTGGTACAATTTTTTGTATTTTGGCCTCTTATATAGTATAATCTCACGGTTGACATGAAGTTATTGTAGCTTAATAAATTAAATTCCAGTCGTGTTCGAGTTTTCTCACAGAATAATATGTTCCCTGTTTTTGAACAGGGTTTTCAAACTTTCCTTGTACATATGTGATACGGAAATCAAATTCCAATATCTCATTTTCTAAGTTTACAACCGAGGGAATTCATACAATAGAAGGCTTTAGTTAAATCCAATCAGCAAAGCTTTAACTTCGTACAAGTGACGACGAGATAATTGCATTTAGTTTGGTTCTGGCTAATACACTCTGGGGGATTGCGAGACTCGACACATGAGATAAACACAATCTGATACGGACACAATTTACATACACTTTTACCTAATGTTGACTTTTTATGATCCTTTGTTAAATATAGCTCTAGAAATAATTCAGTCATTAGCGTATCATAAATATAGAAGGCTTTCTAAATTATAAATCCTAAATGCCTGATATACAAATAAGTTCGTTCTAAACATACATTGTGAAAAGAGAGATAGATTTTAAAGTTACCCACGCATCGAGTAGCTTTTTTGCTAACGCTCAAATATTTGATCACTTTTTTGCCCTAAACCATGTGTTTGTATGGTAAAGTTCTTACTGCAGAAAATACTACAATTTTTGTTAGGGAAAATTATAAAATTCTAAATCAACAAAATACGAAGTACGATACCCTTATAAACGAATACTTCTATTCGTAATCATATGTTGTTCAAATTACGTATATAAAATAAATAAACAGAGTATAGCTTGTCTTAGGAATTCTGTATATGTTGATATAGACCTCAGAGTAAGCTGTAAGCTAGTAAGACCCTGTAAGCTATACTATACTATAATTTAGAAAGTTTCATTTTTATATGTGCAATATGGCTTCATTTTTGAATAATAATTACCATTATATGAAATTTTAAAATGTTACATATTAAGATATGTAGCCTAATGAAATGAGCTATAAACTGGAAATTTTGAATTAATGACAGTGAAATCTGTTACGCCACACGTGGCTTCATTTTACAAATCTAGTAGATACATTGATGTAAATCTGTGTTTATGCAATACATACACTATATTGTTATAAAGCCCTCATTATTTTAGAATATTGAGAATGATAATGCATTGAAATGGAACAATGGACTGTATTGATTAATGACTTAATACTTTCTTCCTTACGAGTTTTGTGGAAGTAAAACGGTTGCGACCCATAGTAAATACAAATAATATTTTTATATTTCCTCAGGTAGTATTTTAATTAATAATTATATTGCAAAAAACCACTACATTTCCTGTTGTAGAAGGGAAAATACAAACTAGTTTTACAAGTTTTATTGAAAACGGATATATAAGTAGATAGTAATATGGGGTTCCTGGCGCACTTTCGGAGCCGACCGAAAAGCAATGTAAAATACTGTTCAATGTACCATAAAGGAAGCTGAGAAATAACACAGCAAATCTCAATGAAAAATTAACCGAATCTACAGTCGTTCGTCTCCAAAAGCGATCGGTACATTACTATCTACTCTGTGGAATGAAAAATTAACCAAATCTACAGCTGTTTGCTTCTACTTTCTTAAGCTGTGCTTTGTAAAATGTTGTCAAATCTGCTACGAATAAAGGATTTATCTTAATAAAATTTAATCAATTTAAAACATTTTTACTAAAAACATACTGTACTTTAATAAAAAACTTTTCTACTAAATAAACAACATGAACTCACCAAGCTCTCTTCAGTTTCTAGCATTTCAAAAACTTACAAAGAAAGACAATTTTAACGAGTTCAACGAATAACCAAAACATTTTAAAGAACAGTTGATACTTTCCTTAAATGATACAGAATTCAAAGAACTTGTAAAGTCTTTTGCAGAAAAAACGTCTAATGGAGTGTTTTACTATCGGCAAAAAACTAAAAAAGTAAGGGATTACATATTTAATATAATTACGAAAGATATTGAAAAGAAAGTAAAAAATAAACAAACAGAGAGTTTTCATCGTTTTTTTATGACATTTTTCCCATATTATACGTTCTTTCAAGATAATCAAGACTTAATTGATGAATTTCTTAGGAATTTTTGTGAGTATCAAGATTTATCAACACAATTCATTAAAGAGCATTATAGAATTTTTCTTATAGAATATAGCCACATTTTGTGTGAAACAAAAGGTATTACTGTAGATAATATTCCATGTGATTCCTATGAAGAAAGACACCAACTATGGTTATCAAAACAGTACTATGACGTGGGGAGGGACTGCAAGTTTTAGAGTTAAGACTTTATTCTACAAAGTTAATTGTTATAATTTCTTTATCTTTTATAGTCTTCTTTCCAGTAACAATCAACTGTAATTTTTCATTTTTGTTTAATTCTTTAATCTTTTTCTCATCCAAAACAGTCAAAAATCTGTTCGGCAAGTGTACTTTACAATCTTCCAACTCGGCAATTATTGTAAACCCGAATTTATCTTTCATTTTCTCCAAATTCAAGATTCTATGTTTCTTCCTTTCTTCCAATTCATTTAACTTCTTATACTCTTTAAACTTACATTCTCCAATATCATTTAACTCTTTCAAGAACTCCATTTAAATAGAAAAAATTCTAAGTCAAAAAGTGCAAAACCATTTCTCGGTCGACCTTTTCTCCTCCCTCTGTCTCTTTCTCTCTCCCTCTCTTTTTATGCCTATGACACGATCACTTCTGCCGTTTATAGGCTAGGATCTATATTCAGGCTAGAGAGAGAGAGAAGAGCGAGATACGGATAGAGAAATGGTTCCGGAATACGATCTGAATACTTCTGAACTTGGTGTTTCTCCGCTATGGCCACTCGCATTGAAACAGTTCAGAAGTAAACTTCCTAACCGACCAAACCGAATTCGCGGACATATATACTCAGCAACACAATACAACAGCCCATCGAGAAGTAAAAATTTAAGAAATTAATTTAAAATATAATTTGAAAATTACAAGTAACAAAATGTACGCATATTTAAAATAGGTAAAATTATCTAACATTTTGAAAAAGAAAATGTTATAATAGTAAACGGGAACACAATTTTTATTCTTAAAAGCAAATCTGCATTACCGACATTTTAGTTCCGAAAGATTGCGCTGTGTGTATCAATGACAGTCGAGGTGTGCTACTACAGACCGACCATCACGATAATCGCTTCGCCTGCGTCATATCCGTAGTGATATCACGCCGTGAGAGGCGCAATCGTTGGTTTACAAGCACCATTTAGTTAAATAAATTTTTCTATCTAAATGGAGCGCGATAAAATATCATGTCCGTTCTGCAAAATAGAAATTTTAAGAAAAAACTATGATCGCCATTATAATTCTAAAAGTCATGAAAAAAACAAGCAAATTTACGATAATAAACTAAATTATTTAAGACAATGGGCTAGAGAAAATAAAATTGCCGATCACGAAAACATGTTTAATATTGAGAAATTACGTGAATTAAAGAGAAATTTCAAAGTTGAAAAGAAAAATCTCGACCTATTTAATGATGAAAAACTTCATTCAATAGCTGAAAAGTTAGCTATCGGTACTAACGATAAAACCAAGTCTGAAATGATCGAAGAAATTGATAAAACTCTTAAAGTAAAATCCGAAAATATCATTGATGTAGAAGTTTTATCCTCAATACACGGTCTTTTCAAGCAATACATTTTAACAAACTTGAACGACAATTCCATGTCAATTTACAAATATCTTTCAATTATGCGGTCAGAAATTAAAAGTTTAATCGAGAAATTTCAAGAAAATGTTAAAAATATGAAGGGCTATCTCTCTTTGGAATGTGAATACGAACGAACTTTAGTGAATGGTGAACCGCAAACATGTCTAATGTATTTTACTATCAAAGCAGACGAAATCTTTGACGTAAACGACTTTATTACTAAGCAATTTAATAAATTAACACATCGAGAACAAACGAATAATCCAAATAAAGGTTCCGGATGGACATTTAAAAGTTGTAAACAACTAGTTTTGAGCCTTAACAAACACGAAATGATGAATGCAGGATCATACATCGATTTACCAAAGAATATCAAAGATAAAAAAGCTTGTATAAATATAAAAAAATAGAGATGATTTTTGCTTTATTTACTCAATAAGATGTGCTATTGAAAAACCAGAAAGAGACTGAGAACGTGTAAAGCAATACGAAAAATTTGTGAATGACGAAATATTTTCAGGTTTTGAGTATCCAATGTCTCTGAAAGATATACAAATATTTGAAAAACGAAGCTACAATTCCAAGTATAAGTATCCAACAATGTCTATCAATGTCTACAGTTTTGATGAAAATATTAACATTGTTCCGTTACAAATTTCTGAAAAATATGACGCTGAAACAAACATTGATTTATTGTATGTTAATCAAGATGATAAATCTCATTATGTTTTGATAACCGATTTAAATAAGCTTGTTTCTTCGCAGTTGTCTAAACATAAAGAAAGAAAATTTTTGTGTAGAAGATGTTTAAGCCATTTTTACAAATCTGGAGATTTAACAGATCACTTAGAAATTTGTAAAAATCATGAAGTTTGTAAGCCAATTATGCCATTTCCAGGTCAAACAACTAAATTTACTAATTATCAAAAGAAATTTAACCATCCGTACGTAATTTATATGGACTTTGAGAGCATATTGGAAAAGATTCCGACATGTAAGAACAATCCAGAAAGATCGACTACAACCAAGATTCAGAGGCACATTCCTTATGGTTTTACTCTATATTTAGTGTCGAATGTGACCAATCGCATGTACAAACCGATATGTTATCGTGCCAAAAATGAAGAAGATTTGAAAAACGTCCCGACAAAATTGTTTGAAGAACTCAATAAATTATCGAAATACATAGCGAAAAAATATAATTCTAAGAACATGAAACCTATGAAATTGACAGAAGAAGAAGAAATTTCGTATCAAAATTCAAACGTTTGTCATATCTGTGAATGGTCTGCTTATGATGTTGGGTCAATTCAGTATGGTTTTACTCCTGATAGTTGGAAAGATAAGAGTTATAATAAAGTGAGAGATCATTGTCATTTAACCGGCAAGTTTCGAGGCGCAGCTCATGCATGTTGCAATCTAAATTTGAAATTTCCTCAGAATATTCCCGTTTTCTGCCACAATATGTCAAATTACGATACTCATTTGTACATAAAAGAATTGGCTAAACAATATGGAAATGTTGATTTGATTGCAAACACCGATGAAAAATATATAAATTATTCTGTAAATTCTGGATATGGCTATGAATTCGAAGGTGATAAGCCAAGAAAATTCATCAAGTTTTCGTTTGTAGACACGTTCAGATTCATGGCCTCGTCTATAGAAAAGTTAGCTAAAAATCTAAAGAGAGAAGACTTCAAACATACAAATCATTTTATACAAGATGGACTGAATGAGATAATAGAAAGACAGCCAAATGACGACGACGAGATTTTTAAAAATTCTATCTGGAAAAGGAATATTTCCCTATGAATTTATCGACAGTATTGAAAAACTTGATTACACAGAAGAATTGAGAATTCAAGATTTCTATTCACTTTTGACAGATGAGAGCATATCTGAGAAAGATTTTCAACACTACTTAAATGTTTGGAACAAATTAAAAGAGAAAAATCTAGGAAATTACTCTGATCTCTATAACATTCAAGATGTTCTATTGCTCGCTGATATCTTTGAAAATTTTAGGAATATTTGTTTGAATTGCTATAAACTCGATCCGGCACACTATCTAACAGCTCCCAGTCTCGCATGGGACGCAATGTTAAAATTAACGAAGATAGAATTACAATTAATTAGTGATTATAATATGTATTTGATGATCGAAAAAGGTATTCGCGGAGGCATTTCTCAGTGTATTAAACGATATGTGAAAGCAAATAACAAATATTTAAAAGATTTTGATAAGACAAAGCCCGAAAACTATTTACTCTATCTCGATGCAAACAACCTTTATGGGTATGGTCTTATGCAAAAACTGCCGTTTAGTGATATCAAGTGGATGGATCCTAAAACGTATACAAAAGAAGAGTGGCAAGAAACAATTTTAGAACTCACTGGCGACGAAGATTATGGCTATATTCTCGAAGTCGATCTTGGATATCCAACAAATTTACACGAACATCACAAGGATTTACCTCTTGCTCCAGAACATTTTAAAAACAAACTTTGCACAACTCTACTGGATAAAACTAAATACGTTGTTCATTCGAGAAATTTGAAGTTCTATTTGGAACAAGGTATGATTTTGAAACATGTGAATAGAGTTATTGCATTCGATCAGAAGCCTTTTATGAAAGAATACATTGATTTTAACACAAACATGAGAACCAAAGCTACAAGCGACTTTGAAAAGGACTTTTATAAGCTGATGAACAACTCAGTTTTTGGAAAATCTATGGAAAATGTGAGAAACAGATGTGATATTAAGCTTGGAAATGAAGAATTTTCAATGAAACAAGCTAAGAAAACAAATTTCAAATGCTTTAACATCTTTGACGACAACTGTATAGCGAGCCACATGTACAAACAAAAGGTTAAATTTAACAAACCGATTTACATAGGATTTTCAGTTCTCGACCTCTCAAAATTGCTAATGTACGAGTTTTATTACAACAAATTAAAGAAGTTTGATCCAGATTTGAATCTGTGTTACATGGATACAGACAGTTATTTTCTAGAATTGAAACGAGATCCTTTTAAAATTATTAAAGAAAATATAGATGACTTTGATACAAGTGATTATCCAAAAGATCATGAATGTTTCACTACTAAAAATAAGAAGGTAATAGGGAAATTCAAAGATGAGTTAAATAGCGAAGTTTTTAGAAGAATTTTGTGGTTTAAGGTCTAAGATGTACTCGTACAAATATCTAGATAAAAACCCAGTTAGGTGTAAAGGAATTAAGAGAAGCGTTGTAAATAAAACAATAAATATCGAAAACTTGAAGAGATGTTTGTTCGAAGATAAAGAAGAATTTAGGGAGATGACAGTCATCAAAAGTTATAAACATGAGTTGTACACAGTTACCATAAAACAAGCTGGCACTGAACGCTAAAGATGATAAGAGAATTGTCCTAGAAAATAAGATCGATACAGTACCGTATGGCTATAAAACAGATATATTAGACGAATTAAATAAACTTGGAAACTTTGATATATAAATGGAAGATGATTTAATTCACTGTCACAAGTGTAAAAAGAAAACGAAAAATATAGATTCTAAAATTGTTCAAACTCAAAACGGATTGTATAGAATTGCTGCAAAATGTTCAAAATGTAAGACAAACAAGAGTAAGTTTATAAAGAATCCAAATCCAAAACCTGTTAAGCAAGAATTGAAGACTAAAGATGAGATAGAGATTGAAGCTCGAGAAATTCATGCACCAGTACGAAAAAAGTTTAAAAAGAGAAAAATTATAACATTAGGAATTGACGATTTATGGGCAGCAGATTTAGTTATAATGTCTAACTATTCAGATCAAAATGATGGATTTAAGTATATGTTAAATGTTATTGATACTTTCTCAAAATATGCTTGGTCAAGAGCTATCAAAAGAAAAAAACGGCAAGGATATTTCAAAAGCTTTCGAAGATATAGTAAAAGATGCCATAAGGATCAATCACAAACCTCCTAACCTACTTCATACAGATAAGGGTTTTTAGAGTTTAAAAATAAAGAATTTAACGATGTTTTGAGGAAATACAACATTAAGATTTATCATACTGAAAACGAAGAGAAATCAAGTATTGTAGAGAGATATAACAGAACTCAAAATGAGAGAATGAAAGTAATTTTTGAGATTAATAAAAACTTTAAATGGATCGATATTCTTCAAAAAATCGTAAACAATTATAACGATACAGTTCACAGCACAATCAAAATGAAACCGAAAGACGTAGATAAGGATGCAGAAAAGGAGTTATTAGAGACCGTTTTCAAGTATGTTCCACCTGAAATTCACACGAAAACTAAATTTAAAGTCAATGATCATGTAAGAATTGTTAGTAAAAAACAAACATTTTCGAACAAATATAAGAACAATTGGTCAAGAGAAATCTTTGTGATTTATCAAATTAATAACACAGATCCTGTAACTTATAGTATAAAAGATTTAAATAATGAAGAAATAACCGGAAAGTTTTTATGAATATGAATTGAAGAAGTCAAAACTGTAATATAAATTTTCTATATATAAATGGCGCATCAAAAGAAATGTACAAAGTGCAAAGAATTTAAAGATTTAAATGAATTTTATAAAGATAAAAATAGGAAAGATGGAATGCATTATAATTGCAAAGATTGTGAAAGGGAATATCATAAAGAATTATATGATAAAATAGAAAAATTAACTTTGGAAGATAAAGAATGTCTTAAATGTAAAGAAACTAAAAAAAATTTCAGAGTTTAATAGTGATCACTATAGTAGAGATAAGAAAGACTCATATTGTAAAGATTGTGTAAAGAAGAATCACCATAGATTATATTATGAAGATACTCAATGTGAATGTGGAAGAACTATAAAATGGTTAAATAATTATCAAAAACATTTACAAACAAAATATCATAATTCAAGAGTTTAACATTTTCATCGTGTAATAATTTTTTCTATATAAATGGAGTCTCAAAAGAAATGTACAAAGTGTCAAGAAGAGAAAAGAAAAGACTGTTATTGTAAGGAATTATACGATAAAATGAACAAATTAACTTTAGAAGAGAAAAAAGTGTTACTTTTGTAAAGAAATTAAAAATATTTCTGAATTTAATAACTGGCAGTATAGTAAAGATAGAAAAGATGCTTTTTGCAAAGATTGTGCTAAAAAAATTTTCAGCGAAAGTTATAAAAACGAAATGCCTTGTGAATATGAAAAAAGAATTCTACAATGGTTACCTAGTTATGCTAAACATTTACAAACAAAATATAATAAATCGAGAGTTTTTTAGTAAAATTTAGAAACATTTTCATCGTGTAATTTAGATATTCTATAAATCAGTCGAGATTCTGCCATATTTGTAGTAAAATGATTTCCGTTGTATAAAATATTCAAAGATTCTTTCATTTGGTTGTAGAGATTTATACTATTTGGATCTCCTTGTCTTAATAAAATTTCCATTTCTGGGTAATCAATTTCAAGTTCTTTCAATCTTTTCGGTATTTCTCTCTTTTTGAGCTCTGATAACGTAATAAGGATATTCCCACATGTGATTCTTCTTAATTAATACAAAAACATGGTGTTTTTTCTTAGCAAAATCTTTACAAACAAGGTCTGGTTTCATTAAGTCAATTTTTACACTTTGTTTTGCGATTATTTCCGTTTTTATTTCATCTTTAATTTGCAAGTGTTTAACTTCGTCCTCTAAATATTTAATCTTGTTTTCAAGTTTGTACTCACCAAATTTACAAATACTTGGCAAAACTTCTTTTGTAACCCAATTTTTGAAGATTTTTGCCTCTTTTTTATGTGATCTCAAAATTAAAGAATAAAGTCCAGATTCATTGATAAAAACAGTGTCAGGATGAAGATTGTTAAGGGGCCATTCGAATAGCCCCTTGTTTTTTAAGTAAAAATATTGAATTTTGTCATCATCATCAACATTTAATTTAATTGCGTTTTTTGTTTTTTCATAACCTAATATTTCACAAACATCTTTAGCCTTAAACCAGATTACATTGATTTCGTCTACAATCGTTACAATGTCTTTATTATTGAATATAAGTTGATTATTTATTGGATCTACAACTGTCTCCATTTAGATAGAAAAGAAATTTAACTAGTAATTTTTATTTTGAGAATAAAGCCCAGATTCATTAATGAAAACAGTGTTTTTTTGAAAGTTTGAAGGCGGGGGCGAATCACCCCTACCTTCAGAATGTATGTTTTCGAAGCTTTTTTTATATTTTGGGGTCCATTTTAATCCTTTTTTCAATCTTAAATATATTGTTGTTTTACTCTCATTATTTAATAAATTTCCCTCAGAGTCTTGTATAGTTAGAACGATTTTTTGAATTCTTTTAATATTTTTTCTAATTGGAATATAATCGATTTCATTCGGTTTTTCACTGATTTTTGATCCATAAGCAACATTTGGGAAAAATGGTACAAAATTTCAGATTCTTTGTGTAAATGTTCGGTATGATTTTCAAAACTAGGTTCAACGAGATTGCAGTGCACTTCAATTACATCGAACGGTCTAAATTTTGGTGTTTTATTTCCTAAATATACCTGATTTGGCTCAATAGTTTCTTGAACAAACCCTAACAAATCTACAATAATTGCTGAAAACATTATTCTTACTGGTGATTTTATTTGAATTTTATTAGAGAGATAATTTTTTTGCATTTCAAACTTGTTTTCGTCAAAGTTTAAAGATTTATCTGATTGTTTGAATGTTTTCAGATAATTTTTAAGGGAATTTTTAATTTGATCGAAAGTATAATATCCTTTGTTTAAACCATAGTATTTTGTTATGTTCTTCTCACTAAATCCTATGCAATAAGGAGAACTTTCACTAATATTTATTACAAAATTGTCAGAATAAAAACCGCTTAAACCGATAAAATAATTTGATTCTTCCTCTAAGTGTATAGGATGTTCCAAGTTTAAAAATAATTGAGAGCTTTCTGAAGTCAACTTGAACAGCTTCATTTTCGCAAGCGTTGCTTCAAGATGAAAATCTTCTATTTAAATGAAGAAATTTTTAAAGCAAAAAGATCAGATAAAACTTCAAACGTTTTGAAGAAAATAAGAAAGATCAACCAATCAGATTGTTAATTGTTGGTTCAAGTGGATGTGGAAAAACAACTTTATTATTGAATTTTATCTATAATAGGTTGATTCCTTATTCCAATTTGTATGTTTTTAGTAAATCTTTAGAACAAGACGCCTATAAAAAATTACAAGAAAGATTTTGAAAATATTGAGAAAAACTTAAACAAAAAAATATCACATTTTTATAATGCTTCTGAGGACATAGTTCCGTTAAGCGAATGTAAAACCCAATTTCGTTAATCGTTTTTGATGATTGTATTTTAGAAAATCAAGACGTTATCAAGGAATATTTCGTAATGTCTCGTCACAAAAATATCTCTTGTATCTATCTTTCTCAATGCTTTTCAAAGGTTGATAAACAAGTTATTAGAAATAATTTGAATATGTTGTGTGTTTTTAAGCAAGACGATCACTATTCGAGAAAGATTTACAACAATTATGTGGGATCTGATATGAGTTTTAACCACTTTAATGAATTGTGTGATAAAATTTGGAAAGAAGACTATGGATTTTTAACTATTAATCTAACTTTGAAGCCTAAAAATGGAAAATATTTGAATAAATTTTCTAACATAAATGCTGCTCAGTGGTCTGACAAATCTACTTGATAAAATATTTGTTACAATTATTTTTACATTATCTTTACTTTTTATTTACATTATGAAAATAACAGAAAAACGGTAAATCTGTTCACGTTCCACGTTCACGTTCCACGTTCACGTTCCACGTTTCACGTTCATGTTTCACGTTCATGTTTACGTTCCACGTTCACGTTCATGTTTCACGTTCGTTTTTTACGTTTCACGTTCATGTTTTACGTTCGTGTTTACGTTTTCACGTTCGTGTTTCACGTTCGTGTTTCACGTTCGTGTTTCACGTTCCACGTTCACGTTTTACGTTTCCGTGTTCACGTTTCCACGTTCCACGTTTACGTTTCAAAATTTTCCTAAATAAATGGCGAACGTAACTTCAGAAGAAGCAAAAAAACTTGATCAAATAGAAAAGAAATTAATCAAAGAATTTAAAGAACAGATTCGAATTGATGAAAAAAGAACAAGAATTTATTCAAAAAATTAATCAACCTGTAACATCTGCAATAAAAAATGTTGAGGGCAAAATTGAAAATGTTTTAAGCGATAATCAAAAATTTGATGAATTTGGTTCCAGTTGTACGACAATTTGCTGATATTTCGATACCAGAATCTGAGTTTGAATTGCCAAAATTACCATCTTCAACACCATTTAGACCTCGAATCATTGAAGACTCTACCATAGTTGAACCAATAAGTCCTGGAACAACGGGATATAATAATTGGTGAAATTGGTAAAAAATTTCTTCCTAGAGCAAAGGATGATAAATTTGGTTTGTATTGGGACAGAAAAAAGAAAAAGTTTTATGATTGGAAATTTGCCCGTGAATTTTGAGCATAATGATATCATTATTAATGAAAAAACATATGAAGGAACTCAAGGTTTATGGAGATTATTAACAGGCACTGATGTTCCAAAAGACGGTTTATATTCTGAAGAAGACTTGAAAAAGTATACTGAAATTTTTATGGAAATCTGATTCAATTTACAAAAATAATGATCCATCAACTAAGAAACCAAAGTCAAGTAAAGGTAAAAAATATCTCAATTTGATTAAACCAATTTGGGAAAAAAGAATCGAAGGATCAGGTGTGAGAAAATACAGTGATAATAAGATTAAATACAGATATATCGACGATTTGACAAAACTCGATGGAATTATTAATTATATTTATGCTCAAGAAAAGGCTGGAAACAACAATTTTTTGAACGAAAAGAAAGCGATTAAAGATTTTATTTCGAACAAACTTGATGAAATGATTGAAAAACCTGATGGAATTAAATATTTAAAACGAGTTTTGCCGGCAATAAGTTCATCTATGATTGAGGGTAGAGGACTTTTGAATGATTTTATCAACAATTTAACCTTTTGAATTACAACGTACCAACTTATGAGTATCTGGGGCCTGGCACAAAACTCGAAAAAAGACTAAAAAGAGGAGATCCTGGTATAAATAAATTAGATCAAGCTGCTATGGAACACGATATTTTTTATGCAAAAACATAGAGACACAAATTCCAGACATATCGCAGATAAAGTTTTGCAAGATAAGGCAATGGATAGATTTTTATCAAAAGATGCTAGTTTAGGTGAAAGATTTGGTTGCGCTTCCAACAGCTGGAGCAATGTTTTTGAAGAGAAAACTAGGAATGGGAATCGAAGAGAACTTGAAATTTTAACTATATAAATGGAGGTGAACGTAAACTTCAGCAAAAATCAGAAAGAAAAAATAAAATCCGCTTTTAAGAAGAAAATACCCGTTAGTATTCAATTTAAAATAGATCAACTAAAAAATGGCGAAGATAAGATATTTTTAAACAAATAGACAATACAATAAACTCGAAAAAACATAAGAAAAACAATAAAGGAACCAGAATAGAATTTTCTTATAATCAGTTGAAAGAACTTAAAAATGGTGGACTTTTGAAAGATTTATTAGATTTTGGAGAAAATATTCCAGTTGTTAAAAATGTTGTTCCTTATGTTCGTAAAGCTGCTCCAATCGTTAAAAAGGATGTGATTCCTATTGTTCGAAAACATTTTAAATTGGTTAGATGTTAAAAGAGTTGGGAAGATGTTACAGGATCTGGATTAGATGAAAAAACTTTGAATTACGTGAAATCAAACATTAAAAAAAATTTGAAATCAAACCTTTAACATTCGGGGAATTGGAAGAAATCTGCAAAAATATTAAACATTTTAGAGGAATCTTCATGAGAGATACATTACCTGAAAAAGTTAAGAAATTTGAATGTGGAATTGTGAATTTAGACTCGATTATGGGAAGTGGAACGCATTGGATTTGTTATTATAAAAATGATAAGAATGCATGTTATTTTGATTCGTATGGAAGAATTGAGGACAAACCACCTATAGAATTGATTAAATATTTGAAAAAATCAAGCGTCTACTACAATGATTCTCAGATTCAAGACTATAAAGATCCCCCAATTTGTGGTCATTTATGTGTTTTTGTTTTGAATGAACTGAGTACTGGTAAAGATTTTAAAGAAGTTGTTAACAAATTATTGCTTAATAAATATGGATTCACAAAATATTTTTTGACGTATTTGGAACACAAATTATTCAAAATGTAGATAATAGTTTGAATTTTGATAGTTTGAGAAATGAGTTTGATAACAAGTTAGAAAATGTATTACAAAACCTTCCAGATTCAGATATGTTTGCTGTCGAGATTGAAGATTTTAAAGCAGAATATGATAACAAACTTGCAAATTTCATGAGTTCAAATGAAGTTGCTGATAAAATAAAAACATTGGAAAAAGAAGTTGATGATGGTGTAAAAAAATTATTTACCAATTTAATGTCTCACATCGAAAAAGCTGATGAAATTACTGAAGCGATCAAAGTTGAAAAGAATTATGTTAGTTTGGCTAATAAAAAAAGAATTGTCGGTGTTCGACCTGGTATTGACAAACATGATGTTGTTGTTAAAGAACAAATTTTAAAACCTCTAAAATTATCAGAAAACATCGATATTGTTGATTTACATGATCCGAATGTTAAAAATGCCTTAGATTTTAAAGGAAAAAGAATTAGCAGTGTTAGTAAAGGAATTAATCCATTTGATGTTGTTGTAATGATTCAATTAGAAGATCCTATTAAAATGTTTAATGAACATAAAACAAAATTATGAGAATCATAAACAGCATGTTAAAGATTTTACAACAGAAGTCTATGACAACTTAGAAGCCAGAAATAGAAGATCAGTAGACGATGTTGGTGAATTACTTGATAAAGTAAATAAACTAGAAGAAAACTTTAATACATATAAAAATGATGTTAATGTATTAGTTGGTGAAGTAATTAACAAAATTCTGGAAGATTTTGATACACATTTTCAATGAGAAAGTAAACTTTTTTGAAAATTTTTGTACACGTCTCAATGAGAATGTAACACATAATAATGAATTACTTAAAAGAATAGATGATCGATACTCTTTATATCTCGATAAAGTAAATAAACTAGAAGAAAACTTTAATAAATTTAAAGAAGATGTTAATAAAACTTTTGAAAATATTGATAACAGATTTAATGGATTAGGCGGCTATGATGACTAATTTTCCTTATATAAATTGCGCTCATATATTGTGTGAGATGTAAAGAAAAAAACTGCAACAAACGATATAAAATACTATGCAAACATTAACGGAGTTAAGAGAATTTCTGGAAAATGTGCTGAATGTAACGCTAAAAAGAAGCCAATTTATAAAAACTTGATTTTGAAATTTTTTCTTAATAAATAGAGATGGCGGGACATTACAGTGATTTCGATCTTTTTATCATGCAACACGAAAGAGATTTGAAAAAAGAACATTGGGATGACATTTCTCAAAAATATGAATTATCCGAAGATATGATAAGATTATACGTAAACAAATTGAATTGGTATAACATTGCTAAATATCAAACTTTATCATCAGAGTTCATTCAAGAAAATATACATTATCAATTAAAAGATCATATGTCTGTTCTTTGTCTCTATCAACACTTGAGTATAAAAGTTTTTTGGATGAAAATAAAGATACAGTTGATTGGAAACAATATTATAGATAGCGGTTACTATCCTGTGCAAATTTTATTGAAATATGTGACCGAGATCGCAAAATTTAAGGAAGAGAATCCTGAATATGACGAAGTAGATCATTAAAAATGACTCTAATCTTTTTAATTATTTTACTAAAAATTTATATCTTTTCTTATAAAAAACGTACATTAGATCGATGAAAAAATGATACACGATGTTTAAAATTTCTAAATTTTCTCTTATTAAATGGCGGACTACAGAAAATATGCTAGTGATATTGAAAGGGCGGAGTTTAAAAATTTCTATCCAATTAGTAAAACAACATTTGAATGAACCGAATAAAAGAACTGAGTTTAATATTGATTTTGGAGATAACTTTTGCTCGTCTAACTTCCAGTTTTATATTTCTGGAACTTTAACAAAACAAGATGGTCAAGCATATCTTGGAACTGATAATGTTAGATTAATCGATAATTTTATACCGTTTTTATTTTCTAAGATTGAAGTAAGAAAACACAATAAATTGATAGAAGAAGTCGAAAAACTGTGGCCAATTAAGCACAATTAAAGGAACTATTTCGTATTCAAAAAGTGATGTTATTTCTCAAACTTCTAATGGCTTTGAATCAGATTTTAAAATTTGGTGTTTTTGAAGCAGCTGGAAATTTATCTCATTTTGGATTAGGATTTTTTGAAAATGTTACTATTCCGATCTATAAAGGAGGATTTTATCTAAGTTTTATAAGAGCAGAAGACGATGATGTGATTCTGAAGACTGCAACTGGAAATGTTATGCCTGTTGATGGAAAAATAATAACAATTACAGATTTTTTTATTAGAGTTCCAATGATTGATTATAAAACCACGAGTAAAAATTAGGTTGATTGATGAAATTACAAAAAAGTCAAAACATTATGTTTAATTTTCTAGATTGGCAATGTATTGAACAAAAAGGTATTTCCGGAACAACTTATTCGTTCGATATCACAAATATTTATAGAAATATCTTCAATCCCAAGTTCGTTATCATAGGTTTTCAAACAGATAGACAGAATAATCAAGAAAAAAAATCCTTCAAAGTTTGATAGTTTGGATGTAAAAAATATCAGAGTAAAATTGAACGGTTCTTATTATCCAGATGAATTACAAAATTTAAACATTTCCGGAGGTCTTTTCAGAATCATGTATCAGATGTATCAAGATTTTAAGAAAGTTTACTGTAATAATAAGGAAATGTATTGTAATCCTAAAGAATTTTTAGCGAATAGACCTATTTATGTCATTGATACAACAAAAGAGTTTGACAAATATTTCTGGTTCAAAGAAACGATATAATTATCAATATGGATTTTCAAAAAGCTGTTACAAACGCGATTTGTTATGTTGTTGTTGTCTCTGAGAAAATTTTTAGCCTATGATGTGATTAAGAACGATATTAGAGAAATTCAGTAGTTAATGATGTTCATATTATTCTCTTTCATTCCTTCTAATATTTCAAAAATATACTCTTTCGCCACTGAAAAATCCCGATTTCTCCCGTAATAATCTTTATAATCGTACACATAATATCCTAAATAGTTTGTACAATAGAATGAAATTATTTCTATTTATCTCTGTTGTAGAAATGTAAACACAAACATTTGCGCTGAAAAATTTATATCTCGGCAGACTTAGTTCCATAATCTCCATTTATAAAAAAAATCTTTTTGTTTAAATGGAAGAGTATAATGCCAACTGTTACAAGTGTTTCTAATAGAGGAGAAATTATCGATAAAAGATATTTAGTTTGTAGAGGTTGTAATTTAATTTTGTTAGAAAGACCTAAACCTAAGAAATTTCGAAATAAATTAACACATTTGAATAACCTGCTTACAAAATTGCAATATGGAGACAAGAAGCAAACAAAATTTGTTACAGAATTTAGAAAACAGAATAAAAATTTTTACTTATCTCTTGGAACCATTGACAAAATTATTTTCCTTTTCAAAGAATACATTAGGTATCGATACACACGTTTATTATGTAAAGATATTACCTGTATTTTTTTCATTATCTGGATGTTGAATTTGTCTACGATTTTAAGCCAGAAATCCTCGATGATTTTATAGTACATTTGGAGAAAGTAAATGAAGAACCTCTTGAAAAGAATGCGGTTTTACTCACATTCTCTCCCCGACTTCTCGAGTGAAGGTTAGCGAATTTCATTTTTTCCGTCTTTAAATTTTTTTCTATTTAAATGGAGTTCTTGAAAGAGTTAAATGATATTGGAGAATGTAAGTTTAAAGAGTATAAGAAGTTAAATGAATTGGAAGAAAGGAAGAAACATAGAATCTTGAATTTGGAGAAAATAAAAGATAAATTCGGGTTTACAATAATTGCCGAGTTGGAAGATTGTAAAGTACACTTGCCGAACAGATTTTTTGACTGTTTTGGATGAAAAAAAGATTAAAGAATTAAACAAAAATGAAAAATTACACTTGATTGTTACTGGAAAGAAGACTATTAAAGATAAAGAAATTATAACAATTAACTTTGTAGAATAAAGTCTTAACTCTAAAACTTGCAGTCCCTCCCCACGTCATAGTACTGTTTTGATTGATAAACCATAGTTGGTGTCTTTCTTCATAGGAATCACATGGAATATTATCTACAGTAATACCTTTTTGTTTCACACAAAATGTGGCTATATTCTATAAGAAAAAATTCTATAATGCTCTTTAATGAATTGTGTTGATAAATCTTGATACTCACAAAAAATTCCTAAGAAATTCATCAATTAAGTCTTGATTATCTTGAAAGAACGTATAATATGGGAAAAAAATGTCATAAAAAAACGATGAAAACTCTCTGTTTGTTTATTTTTTACTTTCTTTTCAATATCTTTCGTAATTATATTAAATATGTAATCCCTTACTTTTTTAGTTTTTTTGCCGATAGTAAAACACTCCATTAGACGTTTTTTTCTGCAAAAGACTTTACAAGTTCTTTGAATTCTGTATCATTTAAGGAAAGTATCAACAGTGTTCTTTAAAATGTTTTGGTAATTCGTTGAACCTCGTTAAAATTGTCTTTCTTTGTAAGTTTTTGAAATGCTAGAAACTGAAGAGAGCTTGGTGAGTTCATGTTGTTTATTTAGTAGAAAAGTTTTTTATATTAAAGTACAGTATGTTTTTAGTAAAAATGTTTTTAAATTGATTAAATTTTATTAAGATAAATCCTTTATTCGTAGCAGATTTGACAACATTTTACAAAGCACAGCTTAAGAAAGTAGAAGCAAACAGCTGTAGATTTGGTTAATTTTTCATTCCACAGAGTAGATAGTAATGTACCGATCGCTTTTGGAGACGAACGACTGTAGATTCGGTTTAATTTTTCATTGAGATTTGCTGTGTTATTTCTCAGCTTCCTTTATGGTACATTGAACAGTATTTTACATTGCTTTTCGGTCGGCTCCGAAAGTGCGCCAGGAACCCCATAATTACTATCTACTTATATATATATATATATATATATATCCTATTCCAAGGTTGCATATCTATTAAGCTACAAATCAACATCTCATTTCATATTTTATATCTTACACAGAAAAAAGCGTACATGTGTAGATATCTAATAGTTTTCGTTATCCTACAAAGAAGCTTTTTAATAAAATAAAGGGATGAAATATTTTGCCATTATTCTGTGTGTTAATTGGAATAATAATGTAGATGGAAGTTTTGACGAAATTTTGCTTCATGAAAAATTCCGTTCTTCCGTGTTTTCAATAATGCAGCAAGTACATGAATATGTGACTTTAATTAAATTTTAAAATTGTTAATATGCTACTATTACTATTTTTTTATTACAATTGCATATTTCTATTAATATTCTATAACTAATATAAAATTAAAACTCATGCATATGCAAAGGTTATAAAGATATGATGTCTTCTATATACTAAAGGAACCTATATTTTCTCCAAATTTTAATAAATCCAATCCTTAATTATTCATGGTACCGCTTATTGGAAAATGTGTTACCTATACTTTAAACACCAGCAATGTTTGTACTATTTTAATTGTATAATAGATGCACTTGCTATCGTCATCACTCGGTTCATCCTGCAACAGCAGCCGCCTTAACTTACGACGCATATCCTGGAACAGCACCTGCACCTGTAGTACAGTCTCTGAAGCATTTTGGCTACCACTTTTTTCAGATTGGATGGATTGGCTTGAAATTAGGACTATAGCCAGGGAGTAGCCCATGATACAAAAGTGATATAGTGCCGATTTGTCCTTTTACCGTAGGATAGATGTCACCATCTTCTAAGGGTTGGAATTTGTTTTATAAAAAATAACCTCCCCATTAATGAGATGGATAAATTATTAGCAAAACACACTTTTATATGAATGTACTTGAACGGTATATACTTTTTTATATACTGGCGCCTAATGCTGATCGTTTTTTTTAGCAAAAAGATCATGTTTTTAGCGAGTGTTTCATATATCTAAAAGAACTGTAAGTTTTACAGATATAATGGTAAGAAAGTAAATATTAAGATTATTACATAAAAAAGGTCGCATCTTGTTTTATTTTAAACAGGTGTTTATTGAAAATTTCATTACTATTTAGCGGGAAAATTAAAGCTTACAAAAAGATTTAATTAAATGGCCTAAATACACTTTTTTAAATGAGCATAGATGGAAGTCGTTTGCTTACAAATTAACGGATTTAATTAATCCAATTACTTTTTTAAAATTTTTAACATAAAACATTAAAATGAAGGTTAATTTATTCGCCAGTTTACTTAATCCATATGTCAACAATAAATGTTGGGAGTATGAACGGATTTAGAATCTTGAGTGTGAATAAATGTTTGATTAATATCAAAATTAATGGGAGCATACCTCCCTTATCTCCGTCCAAGTTTGCTTTGGTATACGTTTGAACCACTTCAGATCAAGATCTGAAATCTTTTACACTTATTTATATAGTAATTAGTAAGGCTTCATTATTAGGAATCATTCTTTCTTCACCAGAAAAGAAAATATATTTGTTTTTAAGCAAGGTTTAAAAAACTTAAAAATTCATACAAAAATCATAAATCATAAATAAATAAAAAACAATACAGTTTTTCATAATCCAAGTGGAGTTGGTTTGAACTCTAAGTGAATGTTTTTTTTTTATTTTTAACTTACAGCATAAAGAATTTAAAAACTAATTAAAACTGCGCACTCTACTTTGAAATGTTCCAAAGGGTAATACATTTTCAAAATTAAACGATACAGCATAATTCTTATTTATTTTGAGACTAAGTGATTTTAGGATTAAGGTTTTAAAATTAGATGGCATCTATCTTATGCTACATAATGATACTTCATTATGTCATGTTAGATATCATTTCAGGATTTTTATTTTAATCGCTAGTTAGGTACATTTAGGTACGTTATGAAGGATACATAACCTTGTAATGATTAATGTC